>NC_056734.1:834719686-835019686 GCF_019279795.1 Protopterus annectens | reverse complement strand
CTTAAACAGTAACTGCTTCACCGTTTATAACGGTCACTGTAGACAGCTCAAGACTGAGTGATGAAGGAAAAGTGCCCATTTATTCCTGGCTTTCCTATCATATGTAGATTCCAAGGCTCCAGCAGACAGAACTAAACACACCTGCACACATCAGCTAAACTTTACAGAAAGCTGCAATTCTGCATCAACTTCACCACACCAAAGAGAGAGCACCTTTTACCCACTACCACTGTAGTCACACCCATTCAAATGTAATTGTCTGGCTATCATTGCAGGCAGGAGGGGCCTTAGGTCAGCTGGTGCCCTAGGATGCACCAAAAGGGCTCCATGGTGCCCCCATCCTGGTCTATCTACACCAAATAAATACTGGAAAAGCGCCTCTACTAGAGCAGCGCTCTAGGCAGTAGCCTAGTTGGCCTATGGCTAAGCCCTCCTATGATTGCAGGAGCCATAAGCATATCAAATTCCCTAGCAGTGAACATTTGTTTGACAACTTCACAGCAACAGCTGAGTGCAGAAAGCTACACCCTCAAAACAAAAAAAAAAAAAAAGAGGCAATGTATAAAGCCTATCATTTGCACAGGGTAAAGCTGTGTATACCAGTCCTAAATCCTTACTGTCATCTATAAAAATGACAGTGCTACACAAGGTAAAACACTGCTTGCTTCAGTAGCCTACATTTAGGGCGAGTGCTCATGTTTTCCAAAAGGAGCTTCCCTGTCTTATTAAGTTTATTAATTTGAAAAATACAACTGCTGAACATCTGACTTCTGTCACTTCATCAGTGATATCCAACTTGTATTAAGTACACAGTGCGTTAACTGCCTGTATTTATGGCATTCATGGCTTAACTCAACAGTGCTTCAAATTAGGCCCCTCTTTAAAGTAAATAAATGGAAATCAAAGGTATACATTAGCAATGGTGTTGCTATGAGACAGAAGATAAGATTTTCCACTTGAAAGCGAAATGAAAAATGACCCATTCAACATCTGTGGCAGGCAGTTGTTAACAAAGGTACTCCCTTTCTCAGAAAATTCTGAAACCAGCATTTCCAAACACTTTCAAGGTCTGAGAAGTTGCAAAGATGAAACTTCCAAAAGAAAAAAAGGAATGAACTTTTAAAACAGACTGCACAGAAAACTGCCCTAAAACACACAATGGAGAATGTGAAACTTTTATCTTGAATGTTTTCTTCTAAATTCTCTGTAGTGTAAACTGACAAATACACATCAAAATTCAAAATCTGAACAGCAAGAGGGTTAAATTAAAACTACTCCTATGGAAAAGCTTAATGTTATCACATGACAAAATGGTACTGTTTTAAAATATTTTTTGTTAACCTTTTTTTTTGTACTTGGCAAGCCCACTGCATACAACTGTCACTTTTCAGGGGAAACTTGAGAGCACTGGTAAAGCGACTTGCTCAGAGTCATAAAATTAGGCAAATGAAACTGGAAGGAATAAACTGGATATCCTGGCAAAGGAAGCATTTCATTAACAGCTCAGAAATCTAGTTCTCTACTCTAACTAGTATATATATATATATATATATATATATATATATATATATATATATATATATATATATATGTAAGATGCAATAATTTCTCTCAACTTTTTTAAAATTTAAAAAAAAATGTTGAATTTTAATTGGCATTGAAATTAAACACCTATCTTCTTATGCAAGAGGATGTGATATAAAACTAGATGGGGTACCACACTAACAGAGTTTTGGGCTCTTCATCTAACTCTGCAAACTGACATTCAGTAAATATAACTCCCCAAACACATTACTTTTTTAATCCCCAGTATAAACACAGAAAGTAAAGCTAGCAGTGCCTTCACTCTCCCCAATAAATATGCTTACTCCAAGACTAGCACCTGAACCTAAAGTTTCAAGTGGCCAAGACCAGATGCTAAGGAAATAATCTTATGGCACAAAATATGGGACTACAGCATTTTATTATTAGAATAAACTTAACTTTTATGCCACAGTCAAAATTTACATGAATTTTTATAGTATACTTATCCAATGTAGCTTTAATTATATTTATGGATTGAAAAAGAAAGCAACATATCCCTGTGGATTGACAAATTCTGTATGAAGATGTACTTCATCTGGGGAATTCAGACTCCCTTTTTCTAGTAGGTACTGAGGATTTTGAGGGGGGGACCAGAGAATCCATCTACAAAATGTTAGTCTGTATCCACCCCATCACTAAGTGAAAACATCTGTCCTTGAACATTTTTATTAGGCTAGTAAAACCAGTCTCCTACTATGCAGTGTGTAGTACAGAAATTGAGGATATGCACAAGGTGTCCTTGAAATGGAAGGAGTGTATGATTAGAGCAAAACACATCTGGAAATACAAAAGGACATTCTACTCAACAGTTTAATAGCTAACAGACATATGGACAACATTACATTTCTGTTACAAAAAAAAAAAAAAAACTCCATATTTCTGCAAATCCTTTTCAATCGGTTTTCTATCAGGTAAAGAAGCATCTATATGATCGAATGAAAAATTACATTCCCACAATGGCAATGCGAGTAAAGTGTCTTAAAAATCAATCTGTTCATTTGGAAGTGGGAAGACATGTTGAAAACTTAACACTGTATGCTGCAATAAAACAGATGAGTAACATTCAGTAGCAGCTGTGAGGTTTACTGTAAAACACAACCTATCATTTGTTTATGATTAATGCATGGAGTTAAGTAAGCTCTTTTCTTTGCCTACATGGAAAGCCTTGCTGGAAATACATAGCATCCCAGTCACTGCGGAAACTATCCTGACACTACAAGAAGCACAATTATGACTTCATAGCCATCTTAACATCGTCTCTGCCATACAGTCAACAAAATGTTATTTTAAATGTTATAAATAGGCAATGATTCCGTGCAGCCCTTGTAATACAGCCATAACAACTTGGGTGACCCAAGCTTCATGTTCTAGAGATTGTTGAAAGTTTATTTCTTTTACTTAGGTTGGGAGTCCAGGAATGACCTACTCATCCATATGAAAATCCGTAAGGACTACTTTAGATATAATGCTGGCAGAAAAATGGGGTGGAGAATGGCAGTTCAGGGAAGAAAAGTGCAACACTTGATTCACACAGCAGACACCATCATAATTCATAGCAATCAGGAAGAAAGATAGTGACAGAGGTCAAAATCAGTTGTGCCCTCATTACTGTAGCTAGAAAGCAAATGAAGGAAAGATTTTAGACATGAGATAATGACACATCTAGTTCTGCAGTGGAATAAGTAACCTGGCTTAATATGTATGGTATAACTGCAGTTTCTAGAGCTAAATACCTAAAACAATTTGGTGAAAGGGGTTACTGCAAAATGGCGACTTCCCCCTAACAGGTGCAAGACATATTAAGTGTAGTGGTCACAGGGACAAAACAGTACCTTGACAAGACATGCTAAATGTAGTTCAGAACAGTAGATCCACAATGCCTTTTGTTGCCAGATATGTGCAAACATGACAAAAAAATATTTCCATTGGGTATGCCCCCCTGCACAGCACGCCTTGCACATGACAGGACAGTTCTGCATGCACACCCCCCCCACTTATATACATACACTCATATATGTGTGTGTATTACATTTCATTCCATCTAATGTTAAACTTCTTCAAACTGCCTTTTCACTAAATCACAACTTACTAAAAAAAAAAAAATGGAAATGCATATACTTGAAGTACAATTAGTAGACTGCAAAGAATGATTACTGGTGATATTTAGATTCTGAGGGTCATAGTAATTGCAAGGCAAATTAGTGTACAGCACCATTTGTACCTTGCCAATGCCCATACAGACGTTGTATACCATCTCTAGACGTCTCTGTGCCAGCAGTTATTTACTGTTTTTGGTGCTTTCTCTTTTCTCCACAGTTGCTCAACCATGGACTTAGTATACTTAGTGTGTGCGTGTGAGGAGGGTAATTCATAATACTTGTTTTCAATGGATTTTTCCAATGAGTTATGATGCAATGAAAATGGCATTAGACCAAAAGATATCAGTGTGTGAGACAGAGATCTACATTAAATACCAAATGCTATGGTTCAACAATTGCAGATGGGAAAAACTTGAAACAAACTGAATCATTCCTAATGCAGCAGTCGAAAAAGGGCGGGCAACGACTTCCTAGAACAAACACCAATCCATCTGTAGTGACGTGCCCAACTGTCATCATCAAATTTGTATCCTCACTGGTAGAACAACCAATAACAAGAATATCACACACTCATCGCATGTCACAACGCTGGAAGGTGGACATATGAAAGGGCCAGCTAGCTCCTTTCAGACAATTTTCATGCTCTGCCACGTCATCACAGGTAGATACTAGGCAATTTGTCACAAAGACCATTAAAATCCCAGTTAAATGAAAAGACACCAAGGGGTGCAGCAAAATCTTTAGTCTATATACAAAAGCTGAACTGAATCCCTCTACAGCGACGTCAATTACTAAATCCAATTATCTTATCTTTGAACACTGGCATCACTCTTGCAAACAGTAACTTCCCTGCCTTGGACATATGCATAGGCATCCCAATCATGTTACTCCGCAACTCAAGAATGCCAATACAATACATGTCAATTCAATGCAGGAATGTAACACCTGACAGCTCAAGCTGTAGCTTGGTGTAGAAATGCATCATAAATTGCAATACGCACAGCAAAATAGTCATCAACAAATCTGTGCAACATACAGCAACCAAACAGATCAGTAGGACAATCAACAACTTGAAGCAACAATGTGTTGAACAAAGCTTTAGTGTAGTATACAGACATATGTAAGAAACTCATGATTAGGGGATCCTTCTATCAGTCAGTCAGTGGACAAAGACCTTTTATCACCCTACTGAGGGTCTGCAAACAAAGAATATGACCATGAAACAGGGATAGATTAACACAAGGCTGATGAAGTTACATCACCATAATCATGAGTGAGAACTAGGCTAACTGTTCATCAGATTTCTCCTACTCTGATGGAAGCTCTTATGGGCCCTCTACTTCACAAACGCTAGCACCTGACAGAGATCATGAAGACAACCAGTTCTTGATCAGCTGCGTGAGGGTGGAGTCTATCAGACTATGGAGTTATGACAAATACACTGCCCTGGTGTGGTGCGCTTCTGGGCTTAGACTCACTACCTAGGTGACTTTTGGAACACATGGAGGAGGTGTTTGGATATTGGTAGGATGTTTCAGCCAAGATTTTCTGGTATGTTGCCTACAGGCTTAGCTAAGGATATCTCGAATCCCACAGAAAATATCACGGAGTTGGTGGTGGATCTTATGTAGTACAGAACAGACTGACCTGTAGTGCAATGTCTCTTAAAAACTGCACCTGTATAAGGTGGAAATAGCTACTAAACTATCTTTCAGTGTACCAAGTTCTATAAAGCTGGCAACAGAAGGGATTAGTGCAGACTGGGATAACCATGGTGAGTGCACAAAGATTATTTGTGTTGTGTCAACTAGAGTAGAACTAGTAATAATGCAGACTAACAGAATAACCAAAGATAACCACATTTAAATGCAGTACCACTTCGGTGTTAAAATTCAATGCAATGCAGTAGCCATACAACAGCACAGGGATGCTGATTATCAACTTAACAAAAATGAATTGTTCAAAATAAGGTCATAATAAGGTCTGGAGACTAGGCAATAATAGTTATAGGGTCACCACAACAGATAATCTGTTACCATTTCTTCCTGTCCTCTGCACCTTGCACTGTCACACCAACCACCTGCATGTCCTCTCTCACCACATTCATAAAACCTTATCTGAGGCCTCCCTCTTTTCCTCTTATCTGGCAGCTTCATCCTTGGCATCCTTTTCCAAATATAACCAGCATCCCCCCTCAGCACATGTCCAAACCAACGCAATCACGCCTCTTTGGCTTTGTTTCTAAACCGTTCAACGTGGGCTGACCCCTCTAATATGCTTATTCCTAATCCTGTCTACCCTCGCTACACCCAGTGCAAATCTTAACATCTTTAACTCTGCCACATCCAGCTCGGACTCCTGCCTTTTTGTCAATGCCACTGTCTCCAATCCATATAATATAGCTGACCTCACTACCCTCTTGTAGGGTCTATATTAGATCACTGAACACTTAGGTAAGCGAACGGTGATTAATCAACCCCATATAAGCGAAAGCTTACAAAACCGAACTGTTAGAACAGCGATTTTTTTCCAAGGGAAAAAAAAAATCACTGTTCCAACAAAAAAAAAGAGCACATTAAAACATGAGATAAAGTGGAGGGCTTTGCCCCCCACCCCCTATTTAAATATACCAACTCCAAGACAGCACTACAGTGCTGAAAACGGAAAAGTGCCAAAGCAGCCAAGCAAATTCTTTCCCAGGGAAAGAATTCGCTTACATGCCGCTTCGATATTTTGCAGTTTCGGTTTTGTCAGTTCGAAAAAGACGCATTCGAAAACATGTGTCTTTGGTCTGCTGATAGGAACCCCTCTTGTATACCTTCCCTTTCACTCTTACGGGTACTCGTCTGTCACAAATCACTCCTGACACTCTTCTCCACCCACTCCACCCTGCCTGTACTCTCTTCTTCACCTCTCTTCCACGCTCGCCAATACTCTGAACTGTTGATCCCAAGTATTTAAACTCATCCACCTTCGCCAACTCTACTCCCTGCATCCTCACCATTCCTCTATCCTCCCCCTCTCATTCACACACATATATTCTGTCTTAGTCCTGCTGACCTTCACTCCTCTCCTCTCTGGAACATATCTCCACCTCTCTAGGGTCTCCTCAACAACCTGTTCCCTACTCTCACTACATATCACGTCATCTGCAAACATCATAGTCCATGGGGACTCCTGTCTGAGCTAGTCTGTCAACCTGTCCATCACCACTACAAATAACAAAGGGCTCAGAGCTGATCCTTGATGTAATCCCACCTCCACCTTAAATGCATCTGTCACTCCCACTGCAGATCTCACCGCTGTCACACTAGCCTTGTACATACCTTGTATATTCATATACCTCTCTGCCACTCCCGACTTCCTCATACAATACCACAACTCCTCTTTAGGCACCCTATCATATGCTTTCTCTAAGTCCACAAAGACACAATGCAACTCCTTCGGACCTTCTCTGTACCTCTCCATCAACACTCTCGGGGCAAACATCGCATCTGTAGTGCTCTTTCCTGGCATGAAACCATACTGCTGATCACTAACCACCACCTCCCTTCTTAACCTAGCTTCTACTACTCTTTCCCATAATTTCATGCTGTGACTGATCAATTGTATCCCTCTGTAGTTACTACAGCTCTACACATCATACTTATTCTTAAAAATCTGTACCAAAACACTTTCTCCACTCCTCAGGCATCCTCTCACTTTCCGAGATTTCATTAAACAATCTGGTTAAAAATTCCACTGCCATTTCTCCTAAACACCTCCAAGCTTCCACAGGTATGTCATCTTGACCAACAGCCTTTCCATTCTTCATCCTCTTCATTGCTATCCTTACTTCCTCCTTACTAATCCATTGCACTTCCTGATTAACTATCCCCACATCATCAAACCTTCTCCCTCTTTCATTCTCTTCATTCATCAGCCCCTCAAAGTACTCTTTCTATCTGTTCAACACACTCTCCTCGCTTGTGAGTACCTTTCCTCATTATCCTTTAAAACCCTTACCTGCTGCACATCTTTCCTGGCTCGGTCCCTCTGTCTAGCTAATCGGTACAGGTCCTTTTCTCCTTCCTTAGTGTCCATCCTTTCATACAACTCTCCATACACCTTATCCTTAGCCTTTGCCACCTCTCTCTCTGCCATTTACCTCATCTCCATATACTCCTGTCTACTTTCTTCATCTCTCTGACAATCCCATTTCTTCTCCAACCTCTTTCTCTGTATACTCTCCTGTACTTCCTCATTCCACCACCATGTCTCCTTGTCCTCCTTCCTCTGTCCAGATGTCACACCAAGCACCTTTCTAGCAGTCTCCCTTACTAGCTCTGCTGTAGTTACACAGCTGTTCGGTAACTCTTCACTGCCACCCAGTGCCTGTCTTAACTCTTCTCTGAACTCCACCTCACACTCACCCTTTTTCAATTTCCACCATTTGATCCTTGTTGCTGCCCTCACACTCCTCCTCATCTTCTTGATCACCAACGTCATTCTACAGGCCACCATTCGATGCTGCCTAACTACACTTTCCCCCATCACCACTTTACAGTCTCCAATCTCCTTCAAACTGGCCCTCCTGCACAGGATATAATCCACCTGTGTGCATCTCCCTCCACTCTTGTATGTCACCCTATGCTCCTCCCTCTTGTTAAAATACGTATTCACCACAGCCATGTCCATCCTTTTTGCAAAATCCACTACCATCTGACCTTCTGCATTCCTTTCCTTAGCAACATACCTACCCATCACTTCCTCATCCCCTCTGTTCCCTTCACCAACATGCCCACTGAAATCTGCTCTGATCACCACTCTCTCACCCTTGGGTACAGTCATCACCACTTCATCCAACTCACTCCAAAAATTTTCTTTCTCATCCATCACACACCCAACTTGCAGAGCATATGCACTATCATCCATCATTACGCCATCAATTTCCTGCCTCATAAACATCACTCTGACACACTTTTCACCTCCAAAACACTCTTGGCATACTGTTCCTTCAGGATAACCCTACCCCATTCTCCTCCCATCCTTGCCATGACAGAACAATTTGAACCCACCTCGAATACACCTGGCCTTACTTCCCTTCCACATGGTCTCTTGAATACACAATATATCAACCTTCCTTCTGTCCATCATATCAGCTAGCTCTCTCCCTACACCAGTCATACTGCCAACATTCAAAGTTCCTACCCTCAATACCACACTCTTAATCTTTCTCCTCTCTTCCTGCATTCGGGCATGCCTACCCTTCTTCTTCCCCTTCGGCCAACAGTAGACAAATTTCTGCCAGCACCCTGTTGGCTAACAGTACTGGTGGTGGTCATTGTTAACCCGGGACTCGATCAATCCGGTATGTAAATCTGTATTGTTTTCCGCATATACCAGATCAGTCAAGGCCAGGGTTAACAACGACCACCACCAGTACTGTTAGCCAACAGGGTGTTGGCGGAATTTGGGCTACTGTTGGCCAAAGGAGAAGGAGGAGAAGAAGAGGGGAAGGCATGCCTGAATGCAAACCCACCCACTGGGGATGCACAAGCCAGTTCATTTTTTCGTGCTGGTCCCAAGCCCGGATAAATGGGGAGGGTTGCGTCAGGAAGGGCATCTGGGGTAAAGCATTTGCCAAATGAGAGATGCGGAAAACAATACAGATTTACACATTGAAACACACACACATCTATATGTATGTATATATATATATATATATATATATATATATATATATATATATATATATATATATATATATGTATGTATGTATATATATATATATATATATATATATATATATATACACACACACATATATATATATATATATATATATATACACATATACATATATATATATATATACATATACATATATATATATATATACATATACATATATATATATATATATATATACATATATATATATATATATATATATACATATACATATATATATATATATACATATATATATATATATATACATATATATATATATATATATACATATACATATATATACATACACACACTAGATATATATATATATAGATATTTACACATACGTACAAATATATATACATATACATATGTGTGTGTGTGTGTGTATATATATATATATATATATATATATATATATATATATATATATATATATAAAAACACACACACATATATATATATATATATATATATATATATATATATATATATATATACACACATTTTGTGTGTGCGTGTGTACATATATATATCTATTATACACATACGCACATTATATATATAAAATGTGTGTATAAGTGTGCGTGTGTATAATATATATATATATATATATATATATATATATATATATATATATGACACACACATGCATATACATAATATATATACATATATGATTATGCCTACAACCATGCCTTAGACCCCAGCCCCTTCCTGGGGTCTCTCTTCCCCCTCCTCATGATCCACATTGGATCAACGTTCACAAATGAGGTGAAGTAAGACTAGAGGCTCCCTGATGTTGTACAGCCATCCAATTTAAGACACTAACATACTTACTTCTGGAGTCCCCAACTTAAGTCTAAGTCTTGCAAATGGCAGGGAAACTAAAATGTACACACTTCTCTGTGTGGCTGAACAAGCCCCCAAGTGCATAGCCCTTTTTCAGTCCATATATGCTCCCTCCCAAACTCAGTAATGGTCCTAATATTCACTGGGTGTTATCACATTGGGAGTTTGCAGTACCCTTTCCGAGGAAGGACAGCTGATATACGGGATTTGCTCACACCTCAACCCAGATGGTTCTTCAAACATCAGGATGCTAAACAAATGGGCCACTGGAAAAGTATGATTGATAAGCTTACAGCCATCGATAACATCAACAGGCACAAAGTACAGTTGTGTACACTTACCATAAATGTAGATATTCGAGTGTATTCACTATTGCAGTCATTACATTTGGAGTAATTTGCTGGCAGGCTGCCCTCAGTCGGCCTGATTAAGAAAGTCTTGGGTCCTGCGTTGGTTGCTGTCCCTTCTTCCATGATGTCAGGGGTATAAAACATGCAGCCAACGCCATTACATCAGTTTTTCTTGCCCCAGATGTCAGTTGCCCCCCAAATGGGGAGCATAATATACAAGCAATTAAAAACACAAAAATATACCTCCAAACAAAAGCAAATACACCAAAAAGGCTTTTAAGCATAGTAAAAGAAAGTAGAGGTATAGTAAGAAAAAAACAGGGGGCTGGAGGGAGAATAACCAGGACTGCAACAGTGAATACACTCTAACATCTACATTTATGGTAAATGTACACAGCTGTACTATGTTCTTCGTGTTTCACTGTTGCAGTCATTACATTTGGGTAGATTCCCAAAGATATGGTTGGGAGAACAGATTTATACAGCATTAGGACCAGCTACAAGGCCCTGCAAAACAGCAGTGGCAAAGCCAGCTCTGGATTTTGAGTAAAATGGTAAGTGATAATGCTTGGTGAAAGTATGAACTGAACTCCAGGTAGCAGCTTCTAGAATATCCCTGGGTAGAACACCTCTGAGAAAGGCTGTAGAAGTAGATGCAGCTCTGACTGAAGGAGATCGGATCCCCTGGGGGATAGGTTTTCCATGGTGCTTATAGCAGAAATGAATACAATGGCTTATCCATTTTGAAATTGTTTGTTTTGAAATAGCCTTTCCCTCTGCCCCCTGCAACAAATGCTACCAGCAGTTCAGGTTTTTTTTGAGATTTAGTCCTGTCCAAGTAGAATCCAAGTTGTCTGTGTACATCCAATGAATGCAGAAATCCGCTCCCCCTTGTTCTGTGGATTGGGAAAGAAAGTTGGCAAATGAATGGACTGATTAAGAGCCACACTGTATACTATCTTAGCATGAAGGATGAATTAGTCCCGAGTGACACCCTGTCCGCATGAAAGATGATGAAAGGCTCCACTGCCATAAGGGCCTGTAATTCAGATATCCTTCTAGTTGAAGTGATTGCTAAAAGGAAAACTGTTTTCCAGGAAATAAATTTTAGGTCTGCAGTAGCAGCTGGCACGAAAGGAGGTAGAGTGACTTTTTCCAATACAAAGTTAAGGTCCCAGGCAGGGGTTGGAGCTCTCTTGGGTGGTCTCAAGTTTTTGGCTCCTCTGAGACACTGCTTTAGCAGAGGATGAGAGAAGAGGGGTGGCTCCGTATTGTAATGAGCTGAAATGGCTGAGGCATGGATTTTGATGGAGGGAAAAAAGACAGGCCCTTGTGAAGCATCTCAGTTAAGTATTGCAAAATCTGAGGTAAATTGGGTGCTGCTATGCTCATCCCTTGAGATTGATTCCAGGCACAGAATCTTTTCCATTTGTCAGCATAAGATTTTCTAGTACTAGGTCTTCTCGCCTCCAAAATGACATCCATCACAGGTTTGCTGAGAGATGCTAAGGGGGAATTTAAATGATTAACCAAGCTGCAAGATTCAATGTTTGGAGCTGAGGGTACAGAATTTGGTTCTCCTGCTGAGACAGTAAAGGAAAGTGTCTGAGGCAGGTGCCATGGAGAACTTTGTGACACACTGTGCAGGAGTGGGTAACAGTGTTGGCAAGGCCAGTCTGGAGCAACCAAAATCATTTTTGGTTTGCCCTGTTTGACTTTCAGTAGAACTTTGGAAAGCAGAGGCAGAGGGGGAAAGGCATAGACTGATAGGTTTTTCCAGCTGAAGGACAGAGCATCCACTTTCCAGGCTTTTTTGTGAGGAGTTCTTGTGCAAACTTTGTCCAACTGATAGTTCTGGGGTGAGGCCAAAAGATCTATGTTTGGGCTCCCCCATTTGTGTGTCAACACGTTAAAAATCCATGGTTCCAGTTTCCATTCGTGTGGGTCCATGAGATGTCTGCTTAGTTCGTCTGCCAGAATATTCAGCTTTCCTGGCAGGAATTGAGCTTGTAGTTGTATTTGGTAGCTCAAGGCAGTGTTCCACAGTGCCATGGCTAGTCTGCAGAGGTGGTAGGAATGTGTACCCTCCTGCTTGATTATGTACCACATAACCGTGGTGTTGTCCGTCTTTACCATTAGTTGTCCTGGATGAAGGTAGTCCTTGAAGGCTGTCAGTGCATTTCTTTGCGATTGATATGAAGGTGCATTTGATTTGGGCTCCATTTGCCCTGAATGCACTTCCCTGGCAGATGAGCCCCCCATGCATAGTCTGATGCATCCGTAGCTAGGGTTTGAGTGGTAAGGGGTGGTGTGAATGGCAGTCCCTTGTTTTGGTGGCAGGCCTCTGCCCACCATAGGAACTCTCGGCACAGGCAAGGTATGATAGGAATCATTGTTTCCAGGCTGCGACAATGTTGACTCCATAAAGGTTTTAAGTACCACTGAAGTTTCCTCACATGCAGTCTTGCATATGGAATTAGAAGGATGCAGGAGGCTATGAACCCCAAGGCTTGCAGTATTTGTCTTGCAGATAGCAGGGTTTTTGTGGCCACCTGTTCGAAGTAAGTCACCAAATGAATTTGCTTTTCTGGCATAAGGAAAGTCATCTGGGCAGTTGTATTCAAGCTTACATTCAGGAATGTAATTTTTTGAGAGGGTATCAGTAGTGATTTATTTTCGTTTATGGTGTACCCTAGACAAGTTAGAACTCTTTTTACAAATGCCAGATGTTTTAGAATGGCCTGGTTTTCTGCCTGAATTAGACAATCATCCAGGTATGGATATATTTGAATATTTCTTGGCCTGCAAAATGCAATTACTGGAGCCAGGCACTTTGTGAATACCCTGGGCACAGTAGACAAGCCAAAGAGAAGTGCAGAGAACTGATAATGTTAAGTAGCCTGCTTTGAAGCGTAGGTATCTTCTGTAAGATTCCCTGATTGGGATACGCAGGTATGCCTCTTTTAAATCTAAGAGTTGCCAACCAGGCATCCTTGCCTAGCATAGGAAGTAACTTGTGAAGAGTCAGCATCTTGACTTTTGGAATGTCCAGAAAGGTGTTTAGAGTAGACAGGTCCAGAATTGGACGCCATGATTTGTCTTTTCTGGGTACCAGGAATAGTCTGGAATAGAAACCTTGTCCTTTTTCCTCTTCTGGTACCGGTTGAAAAGTCCCCATGTTTATGAGGGAAAGTACTTGTTTCTCAGCCTCTGCCCACTGATTTGGGGGCAGGTCTGGCCACCCATTTGGAGTTGGCAACGTGTGGAAATGAAATCTGTATCCCTGGGACACTATATTTAAAACCCATTTGTCCTGGGTTATAAGTTGCCAGTTTTTTGCATGAAGAGCCAGTTTCCCCCCCAAAGGGGCGGCTGAGAGGTAAGTGCTTGGTAATTTTAAAGAAAAGTCATTGAGACTGTTTACCATAGGGTGGTGTCTTGTTATTTCCAGATTTGGAAGTGGAAGCACCCCATTGCTTAGTTCTGCAATTCCCTTGGAACTGAAACCTGGTGCTTTTGGTGTCTAGGTTTGGCTTGAGTGGATCTGGAAGGAGCTGGAAAGGACCAGTTCTTAGTAGGCCAGTGCCTACTAAATCTTGGAGGTTGTACTTGTAAGAAATCTTTCACAGTTTGCATAGATTTACCTTTATCTTCCATCTTTTTTAGAACTTCTTCAGCCTTATTGCCAAATATACTGTCCTGCTGCAAAGGAGCATCCAACAGTTTTGCTTTAACATGATCAGGCAGAGATTGCTCCTTAAGCCAAGCATGCCTTCTAAGCACAGACCCAGTAACAGCAGCCCTGCAAGAGGCCTCTAAAGAATCAAAACCACATTACAAAGTATGTTTTCCAACTTGTTCAGCTGAGTGCAATAAATCCTGTAAATCCTTATTTTCCACACAGTCAGAAATCAACATCATTTTCTGTTTAAGCAGTCCAATGATATGCTGTTGATACTTTAGCATATGGAATTGACAGTTTAAAGCCCTGACTGCCAAGGTTGCAGAAGTATAAACCTTTTTACCCCATCTATCTAGCGCCCTGGAATCTATATCAGAAGGGGTAGGGTTTTTAGCATTAGAAGCCTTAATGCCCTTGGACCCCTGAGAAATGGTTTCAGGGTCCGCAACAGGATTTTTGAAAAGGAATTTGTGGGACTCAAGAACCCTGTAGTATCTGTCTGGTTTACTAAGGGCCGGAGGCAGGGAATCAGGGGCCAAACTGGATTCCAAAAACACATTACCAACAATGTCTAGCACAGGAGGTACAGCCAAAAGCCTATGCTGAGGAAGGAGGAGGAAAATCCCCAAGTCTCTTTCTGGATTCAGAAAAATCCTGACTTTCCCAGTGGAAATTCTCCCTTAAGGTATGTAAAGTTCCCCCAAAAGAAAAATCCTCAGGGGGAGAAGCAGAGGGAATGGAATCCTCTGCATCAGAGTCCTCATAAGAAGGTATGGACAAATCCAGGTCATTAGAAGAGTCAGAACAGAGTCCTGTTCAGAGGATTCACAGTCAAGTTCAGCCCAAGGCCTCTTAAAAGGGGGGGTTGACTACACCTGATTAGAGTAATTAAATCCTCAGCCATTTTGATCATTTGTTTTTTAGGCATAGGGCGTCAGTTTTTTTAGACATAGATCGAGATTTAGGCCTTAGGATTGAAGGTGGAGTCGGTTTAATATGCAAGTCTGTAGGCCTGAATACACCCTCAGAAGCCAGTGCCTGCACAGTGGCTCCAGACCCATCCAAGGTAGAGACATCTGCGGGTTCCATAGGTGAAGCATCTCGCGGCATACCGGACTCTGAATGGGTCTCAGAAGAGGCTTGCGAATCAGAAGTAGCGGGTATCAGGGGCGGCAAAAGCGCCTCACTGAATACTGGTGAACTGGCGACTGGCTTAGGAGAAGTGTCGTCGGCAGTCTTGGACCTCAACGGCATGTCTCTGTCTTTTTCTTTGAGTTTTTTCGGTATTCCGGTAGTCGGATGGCTAACAGACGTCATTTCTGGATAATTAAACCGAGAATCGAAATATTTAGAAGCAAAAATGTACCAACAGACAGTGTACTGATTAAAAAAAGCACAAAACCGACAGCAACGTACGTCGTGGTCAGGGCCTAGGCAAGTAATACAGTACAAATGAAACCCCTTACGAGGTATTTGCTTCCAAGTAATACAATTATTAACTTTTACTGACATCGGTAAGGAGCAAGAGAAAGTTTCCCCAACAGGGTACTTAGCTTTTAGTTGAAGACTTCGGTTCTGAAACTCGAAAATGAAAATTTCAGGAGTCAGCCGACCGGCACTTGCGAACTGCTTCTGCTTCGGGCACCGCGCGGCAAGAAAGACTGATGTAATGGCGTCGGCTACATGTATTATACCCCTGACGTTATGGAAGAAGGGACAGCAACTGACGCAGGACCCACGACTTTGTTAATTAGGCCGACTGAGGGCAACCTGCCAGCAGATTACCCCAAATGTAATGACAGCAACAGTGAAACATGAAGAACATCAATGTCAAAGCACTGATGGGAGAGTAACAGCCTCTCCCATTAAGTAGCCTTTCTCCACATATCCCCGGTGAAAACTTGTGATCAACCAGACTGGTTTTATAGCAGCTAGGGAATAACGCTGCTCGATAGGCAAGGACATCCTCTTCCAGAAATGGAGATGCAATGGATAAGATCTGTCACTCTATGTGGTGGTGGTTTAGATCTCTAAATAGCATGTGCTTGCTTCATCACTGCTTCTCTTTATGTGAACCAGATCAAAGAGTGCCAGGCTGTTCAAAGCACAAAAAACTAAGCAGAGATCACTCCTCAGAGAAAGTATAGAACAAAGTGTCGCACTCTAATGTAATTTTTTTTTTCATACATTTTGCAGCACTAAGTGTTCTCAATTAGAGAGATGGTGAAATAAAATCCTTTATGCAATAAGCACTGCTTGAAAGACTTTATAATTCTGACAAATCAACAAAAGAGCCTATCCCAAGAGGAAAAACATACTAAATTACAAAAACCTTAAATATATTAAAAAGCAAAACAAATGATTGGTGGTTGAAGCTGGAGAGACTAAATATTTTTGGACAATTACACAGTTCAGATTCTGTTCTTACTCGGCATGCAGTGTTGCCAGAAACATGTCATAAATAAAACCTTTTTCTCTCTCTCTTTTTTTTTTTTTACTGAGAAATAAATCAAAAGGACTGTTAATAATAACTTAAAGCAGAGCTCAACCAAGTTAAGAGCCAGAGGTTCTTTGCAGTAAACAGAAATCCAACTTCCATCATAGCTAAGCATTGAACTTACGCAGGCTAGATTAGAACAAACATAGTCAAAGTGAAATGTGCTTCACGGAGGGGCAGGGAAACAAGCATGCTCACGTACAGTTAAACAGCTTATTTACGCATTACTAGTCATCTAACCAAAGAGAAGCAACAGTTTATGATGTGCTTGTCAGCTACCATTTACAAAAACACATCAGGCTGTGCTTTTTTGATGGAGGTTGTAAAGCTTGGGGAAGAACTGAAGTAACAACTCTGTCAAAACTCTTACTTCAAACTGTTGTTCAGAAAGTTTTACATTCTTTCATTTATCTCCTTCAGGAGTCTGACACAACATTTTCTGTATTTCTAGAAAGCTTCATCCATATCTTTCACTAGCTACAATTTTTTTCACACACACCACATTATCCATGAATGAATACCCAGAGTTAAGAAGAGAGGTTCTGAAAGTGTTAATACTTGCTCTGGCACATCCCTATGCAGCAGTGTTTCCAACACTTCCCTGTATACCTCCCCCTTTGGCAAGCAGAAAGCATGGGACATCTCAAATGACTAGCAGGTACTTTCACAGCACTACAAGAAGTTGGGCTGCTTAGAATCCAGCTTCTCTAATTATTAGAAATGGCTTGTAGTAGGAGTACAAGAGGGGACGAAAAAGGGATCAGGTGCAGCATGGTGTGTTAGGGGGAACAACTACAACTCTTTTTTTTTTTATAGGAGGAGTTTGAGCATTAAATATATGCTTGAATCCAGCAGTTTGGTGTCAAGAGCCTTTGTTGGTGGGGGAGCGGGCATGTTTAAATGTAAGGGATGTAGACCGTGTAGGTTTATCCATGAAGGTCCACATATTTTTTTAATACATTTAGAGAGGACCTTAAAGGTTCTGGGCAGATGTGACTGTGGTACCTCAGGCATTGTATACATTGCCCTTTGTTCATCATGTTCTGCTTTTTATATAGGAATGTCAACCAGGGCTCTAAGGAAGATAATTTCAGAACATGAATATGCTATAACGAAGAAAAACCCTAACAATGCCTTGTACAAGCATTCTATTGAGTATATGAACTGGAAAAAAAAATCAATTTTTCAAGTTGTTCAAGAGGATTTAAGGGGAGGTAACTTTAGAAACCTGGTTGAATAGATGGAAGTAGAATGGCAACTCAGTCTAGCCTCATTGATATGGTTAACATAAAGTGTTTATTTAAAAAACAGGAAAACAGTTAAGTATTAAAATATGCTGTTTTTTAACAAAGTTTTTTATCTGTGTGATGAACAGCGAATAATAAAGTTGAACTACGCTATAAACGTTATGCTGGTGTTCTCCTCGTGCTTTTCTTTTGGTGCCTTTTTTGGTTTAGTTGGATTTGCACCTTTGCCTGGTTGCAGCTGGTTTTTGGTTCCTTACAACTCAAATGGTAGAGCAGAGTTGGTGGACCGAAGGAAAAGAACTCAAAAAGTGACAGCATACAGAAAAAGGTAACAGCTAATGTGGGAAAAGGCAGAGGGTTCTCTCGATTGTAGACTTGATCACTAAGGGACAAGTACATTACTACTACTAAACCTATTTTTTTCTATTCTTCAGCCTCAACTCTTCCATAAGAAGTTGTTAACAAAGGAAAGTGTACAACCAGTACTCTTCCAATTTCATCTCTATATTTAACACCATACACCAAAGAAATAATGTTGAGGGAGTGAATATCTCCTCTGAGCAGCAGCTTATTGCACTGGCAAATTATGCAATAAAAATACAGACGTCACTTCTGTCAAAACTAAACTGCACTTTTAACTCCAGTACAACATGGCAATTTCAGCATACTTCTCTCCTAGACTTTTAAAAAAGTCCTCTCTTGGATCCTGCCTCATCATTCTTTGCTCTGATATTAGGAAAATCTGTTCTGAACTGTGTCTTGCAAATTCTTGAGGCAAAAGTGGAAAAAGAAATAAGATGTAAAGTATAAAATTATTAAAAACCTTAAAATGATTGATGCACGTTGAATTTTAAAACTTACACTTGTCGTATAGCTTCTAAAGGTTTCAAAATGTTCAGTCCATACATACAATGCAAACATTTATATGTTATTGGTTGGAAATATTAAACATTTCTGACCCCAGATTTCCAGTGGCAGCTGTTTTACAGCTCTTTACAAATGTAGCATCTGTCATTTTTGAACTATGGCCAGACTCTTGTTTTGTTCCAAATGGACACCATTTGGAAACATTTGCAAGTCACTGACAGCACAGCTCAGTGATTTAAGGTGATAAGCTATAAATAAAGCAGCATCCTTTAAAGCAGAGTCCCACAGTATCCTCTCGAGATACTGTATGACGCTTAGCAAGTCACTTAACTAGGTAAAAGTTCTCAAGGTAACCCTGGTAAGAGGTGCTTGCACCTTTTAAGTTGTGCCAGTTAAAATTCTTATAACCTTCTGCTATCCTTGCTTGCACAAAACCATTTCTTGCTTGAGGATGAAAGCTAGCCATACATTCACAATCTTGTTTTAAATTATCTGATTTAATATAAAGTAGCCATATGCATGCGCATGCAGATGTGTGTGTGTGCGTGTGTGTGTGTGTGTGTGTGTGTGTGTATAGCCAGCTAGTTTAACTGGTTATCAAATGTATGAATAAATACACACAGTTTTTTTTTTAATCGTAAAGCAAGGTCACAATCAGCCAAAACATATGAAAAAAAAAAAGCATACCAGTAGCAATGTAACAACTGCCGTTTTAATGTCTGTACCATGGATGCAGCCTGCTGGCATTATACAGAGATTGTTGCAGTTTTATTTTAAACAAGCAGAGGAACAGGACCACAGAATCCCAGGTTTGCCACAATTTAGTTACAAGCAGGATCATAAATGAGACAAAGTGTACATCTTACGCAACAGTGAAACACCCCAATCAACAGAAGCTTTATAAACAAAAGTGACTACAATGAAGGCACTATTAATTCAAATTTGAAGTAAAAGAACTGTATAGGACAGTGGATGGATTGATATACATTTCAATGTGTGTGTGTGTGTATATTGTGTGTGTGTATATCACAAGGGGCAAAGGGGGCAGCCTTCCAGGTATAAAGTGTCAGATGGGTGATCAGCAGATTCTGATCATGTGGTAGTACAGTGTTGGCACTCATTTTTGTACTAGCATTTCTGAATTCCAAGTAGAAAAAAGTCTGAAATAGCAGACTTTTTTTTTTTTTTGCTTGCAGGAGCAACAAAGTTTTGTACTTATCTTAAATGTTGAGAGGCACATAAAAGGAAGAAGGGTCATGGCTGCCTAGCTTAGTCCTGTGGTGAAGAGTGCCAGAGTGGGGATCGGATTTTTTTTGGGCTCCTCAATCCTCAGTATAGTGGTGAAAGTTATCAAATCAGGCAACAGCACTGGGCAATAAATGAGACTACTACTGCTCTGATTTTATATATATATATATATATATATATATATATAAATGCACACACAAATTAACATAGTACACAGATATGTACTATACACATTCTCAGTACTGTCCTGCTGATAGGACAGTGTTCACCTTAACTGTATCTATACCCACTTCTTGAGTAAATTGTAACCTTTTCCTGCAGGTTCCTGAATATCTTCAGGGAATGTTGTATCTTTTCAGCTTTCTATGTTCAATGCCTGAAGTAGAGGACTTGCCTAACTGTGCTTGTGTAAGTAGTGCTACAGGAAGTGAACTTGCCTTCGGTACAGAAGGGTGTAGGTTCTATTCCCGCACCAGGTAGACGGATTGCTGACACTGCAGTGCAGTATAGGGTACTGTATTCCTGAGTGTATTGTCCTTTGGATGCGATGTTAAACTGAAGATCCATCTGCCTGAGTTGGTAGTAGCTCAGACGGATGTAAAAGATCCCATGGCACCTGTCAAAAAGAGCAGGGAAGTTCCCCAATGCCCTGGCCAGATTTTCCCCTAGTAGTATAAATACCTCCTTGGTTCTTCTTTGAAAAGGGGCTAGTAGCCTAATCAATAAAACTGGTAGCTAGTTTGCATCTGGGCCAATAATTTTCATGTCTAGTAGACCTCATCAGTCAAGTAGATGTCAAGGATATGGGCCCTATTGGGCAATTTTCTGCCAGATCATGCAGCACTCACAGGGGCAAATTTTTTGTTTTTTTCCTAAACAGAAAAGTCAATGGGAAACAAAGGCTTTAGGGAGAATTTGACTTCTGCATATACACTTAAATGCTTTTCTACGACTTTAGAAAGGTAAGGCACTCCTAGTTCTGTACAATTTAGCCAGTGAGAAGAAAAAAAAAATCAGTCAAACCTAAATAGAAAACCCCAGATCTCTGCCTGTATGACAGCACCCCAAAATGGAGCAATTGAGGGTCTGCAGGTAAGAGGGGAGAACAATACAAAAATATAAAGAAACAAGCTATTCAAGATAGACTGTAGGCTGTGAATGACTACACTAGGTGAAAATTTCATTTTTCACTGATTTGCTATGGATTAGAAGAGCAAGAAATACAAAATCAAAGTTTAGATTAGGACACATTCTATTTTTAGCAGATTTGTCACCTATGGAGTACACTGAAGTATTAAAGGCCTTACACTGTTATCAAGTCCCACGACAGGAGGATGGGACCTCACTAATAATTAATGAACACTAAATTACGTGAAGGTTAACAGAATGATTAAGTCTTCTTTATGGGCCTAAGCTATCCAAGGCACTATACACAGAACGCTTTAACCTGAGACCTATATGATACATTTCTAAGAATGACACTCAACCTTGTGGGAAGACAAGAATGACGAAAAAGTTGCTACTATGCTGTAAACAAGATATTATCTACAGTATACAGATCAGGCATTTGCAGACCAATGGATAATGGTGCTTTTTCTTCTGGATTATCCTCTTCAATTCCCCAAACAAGAAATGCTGACAGGGAAAAGCTTTTGGCATCAACAATTAATTTTAGACATCACTTCCCATTCTGATCTCTGAATTACATATGCAAACAGCATGGATTTGTTTGCTCAGTTGAAGTAGACAAATAGGATGGCAAAATGAAAAACAACTTTTGCTTACTTGTAGTTGCTAAGAAAATATGATTGGATAAGGTCAATTTTCAATTAACGGTAAGGGAAAAAAGATCCCAAGACAACAACAAAAAATAAAAGGCATAATAACACAAGGTCTACCACACTGTAAAATGTTACACACAAAACAACAAATAAGGTCCGATACTTAAAACCTCAGCAAACTGTAGTGCACAGTGAAACCAACATAAACTCTTAAACAGTCTACAGTCACAACATTCGCTTGCCCACCATCACTCTTCACACTCAATAACTGTACACTTTTTGTGTGTGCCTTGGCCGTCAACATCTTTCTTCTCTGAGCAAATTGCTTAATAAAGGTAATAAACAACTCTGCCCTTTTCCTTTTTTTAATCTCACTGCTATTTTAGTCCTTTTGGAAGAACAAAGTTTATTTCATGGTTAGAGACTTTGATAAACCACTCTGCTGCTGACAGAATCATGCAAATTTTCTCACCTTCAATGAGCACTTCTGTGCTGCTCACCTCTGAAACAGGTTTAGGGGATGTAAGAGTGTCCACCAATGAACACTTACTAATGACTCAAATGATAGAGAGCATTGTCCTGTTGCATCACATGGACAGAAGTGCAATATCAATTGCTTCTGTTAAGAGTGCTTCTTTGGCTAGTGTAGTATGCACAACTCCTTGGATTTGATCTGTCAGCAGACAGACAAAAATGTTTCCTGTTCTACCCATAAGCACAATGAAATGTCGACCTTATAAAATTTCAGATACTTGTTCTTATTTCAATTTCTACACCAACTTATTTCATGAAGCACAACGAAAAGCTTACACTAAATGTCAAACCGCTTCTTCAAGCATTACATCAGGTCTGCTGTGTCTGATACATTGTCCAAACAATTTGGGAGTTTGTCCTTGGTTAAGCAAGCACTACATTGGTGGGCTGTAGGTTCATGCTTGACTGCTTCATGGGGCTCAACAGGGACATGAAACGTCTTACAATCTATTACTTATATATGGAAGCAATGAAGGAAGTTGTGTTCCACGCCAGTGAAGTAGAAACTGTGACACTCTTATACTATCTCAAAAAATATAATTTTTCAGGTAGGGAACTACATCTGCTGTAGCCTTTTGACACCTGCAAATAAAATCATCAGTGTCTAGGACAAGCAGCTTGCTTACACGGTTATCTTTAGTGTGCCAACACAACACACAGACAGACTTGCGATAATTTTCAGCTAGTACTAGGCATAGTGTCTTTGACCCTACTATAACAATAAAATGAAGCATCTACCAATTCATGTCTTTTTAGCATCAAAAATATTCCTGACACTGCCTTACAGTGAGGCCAAATTAGGATGCTATGAATTCAATTTCCAGGAGAAAAGCAGACTCAATACATATAGGAAGTGCAACTTCCAACAAAAAGAAACCCTTATCTAGATCACTGCTGTCTTGTCTACCACATACTAGCTCAATTCAAATACTTTGACTTTCAACAAATTATCTGTTCCTACAGTCATGGCAATATCTTTTGGTTGACTATACTACATATGTTACATCAGTTTTATTTCTACATCTTTTGCCTTTTTTAAACATCCAAAAACTTGTTTTTTAGGAGACGCCACTTTATGTAAGCCATATAGGACAGTCTGCCCTGATGTCAGAGAATAGCATTTAATTTATAAATTCAAATGCTATGGAACAACTTGTTACCACTCCCACAAGAGGGGAAAACATACTGGACCTGATCATCACCAACATGGGGGCTCTATGCTCCAGACCAGAAGTGTATCCCTCACTGGTAAGATCAGACCATAAACTAAACTCACTGGATATTCACATCCCGACACCACCCCCTGCCCAGAAAACCACAGTGAAAAACTTCTCTAAAGCAAATTTCACACTCCTCAAAACCGAGGTGGAATCCTTCAAAGCCCCCGGGCCTGTGGAAAATACTGCCCAGACCGCAGAATCCTTTATAAATGCATTCTATGAATACCTTCAGGAATGCATGGATCATGCAATCCCAAATAAAACCAAGACCCAATCCTCCAAAGGCAGACGTCCTGTCTGGTGGACCCCAGCCATAAACAAACTATACAATAGAAGGAGGAAGCTACTAAATGATAGAGCAAAATTCCAAAAAGGGAAGGCATCTCTGATCAGTATTAGCAAGGCACTCATAAAATCGTCTAAGGCCAGCTTTGAGAGAAAAATTGCACAGGACACCAAGGATAATCACAAGGCTTTCTTTAGTTATGTTAGGAACCTGGGTGGTAATTCCCAGATATGCTCAGAATTAGTCCAAAATGACAAAAAATACACCGAACCCACAGACATTGCCAACATCCTAGCTGACAGGTTCAGAGCAAACTCCCCCCCCACCAAAAGGGCAAATATCTATCCCAGCAGAGTGCTGCCCCCCCTGACATCTCAGACGCTCAGGTAAGAACCGCCCTCTCCAAAGCAAAAAACACAGCATCAATGGGACCAGACGGTGTCACGGGCTGCGTCCTACATGAACTCCAAGAAGAGCTAAACCCAAACATAAAACTACTGTTCAATCTGAGCCTTACTACAGGATATGTACCCAAAGAGTGGCGTACAGCAACTGTGGTCCCTCTCCACAAAGGTGGTGCCTCAACGGATCCTGGAAACTATCGCCCCATAAGCCTGACTAGCTTGGTCTGCAAAGCTATGGAAAGGATCATCATGGACCTCATAAATAAAGATATTGGGGACCTACAGACACTGGATCCTACCCAGTTTGGCTTTGTTAAGGGCAGATCCTGCCTCTTAAACCTGGTTGATTTCTTTGAAACAGTCACCAAGGCCATTGACGAGGGGAAGGTGATCCACACAGCCTACCTGGACCTCGCAAAAGCCTTCGATACAATACCCCACTCGGGCATTATAGATAAGCTCACCAGCTTAAATATAAATCCCTATGTCACTAGATGGGTTGCAAACTGGCTCAAGGACAGAACCCACATGGTTAGAATTGCTGGAGCCATGTCAGACTCCAAACCAGTTACAAGTGGCGTCCCACAAGGCTCAGTCCTGGGACCTCTCTTGTTCGGTACATATTTCTCGGAGGTACAGGCCAACACGGAAGGACTGTGGCTGACTAAGTTCGCAGATGACTGCAAACTGGGCGCCATAATCGACTCTCCAGCCGACACAAGCATCCTCCAAAAAGGCATCATAGAAACAGAAAACTGGTGCCAGAGCCATGGCCTCAAGCTAAATGCCAAAAAGTGTATAGTCATCCCCTTTGGCAAAAACAAAGTGCCCACAAATTACCACATACGTGGTAATCCATTAAGTACAGAAGAAGTAATTAGGGACCTGGGGACCCAAGTTGATAGCAATCTCTCATTTGACAACCACATGGCCAAAGTGGATAGAAAAACATTTTATATAGCCCACCTAATTATGAAGGGATTCACATCTAGATCAGGGGAGGTCATCGTTCCTCTTTACTCATCCCTCATCAGGCCCATAATTGAGTACAATGCCCCTTTTTGGATGTACCTTACCAGACACCTGCAGCAACTGGAAAGACCCCAAAAGTACCTCACCAAGAGGATCAAAGGGCTCAAACAGATGCCATATGCTGCCTGGTTAAAGAAACTCCAGCTCTACTCAGTGGCATACCGCCTGTTCAGAGGCGATCTGTGCCCGACGTATAAAGCCATGTCCAACCCGGATTTAATGGACATGCTGCACCTCAGAAAATCCAAATCCCATCGAGCTACACGCTCGAGAGACTTGAACCTCAGCAACAAAATAAATAGGACATGCTGGAGGGACAGATTCATAACCCAGAGGCTCCCTTCACTCTGGAATAAAATCCCAGACCAGGTTAGGCAGACTCCCTCATTGACTCTCTTCAAGAGGAATCTTGATGAGTGGATGGAAGATCGTAGGTTTACCCTGGGTATCACTTCTGTGTCACTGTTAGACAGAGGCACAGTATACTAACCTCAAAAAAGGGCATAGCAAAATTAATTTAAAATGGGTGGCGAAAGCCAAACACATTCTGGCTAGGCTTATAAATGCCCTAAGGCAGATAGCCTAGTATGAACCTATGAACCTATGCATGTCCACTGCTTCTTCAGTCAGTATTTTCTGTAGCACTCTTACTTACATCTGCTTTGTTGGGAATAAATTCTCTGTATGCAGTCATAAAAGCAGAAATATGCTGTCCTACCCCAAATTATCAATGTACCCTCAAAAGCAGACAGCTTGTAAACCAACAATGGAGGAGGATTTGGATTTTGTTCACATACCAGTGGAAGGGGCTACAATCAAGTGTAATACGCAAAACGATCTTTGCCACTAGGGCTTACATTTTGAGCAGTTTCCCCATCATATGAAATGCTTTGTTTTTTCCTTAAACTTCTTTGAAGGGTTTAGTTATATCTTTTCAAGAGTCCATTATTCCATTATCTGTACGCAGCTGTTGTCTTTCGTTACACACCTGTGTGACTCTCTCCTCTCTTCATAAGTAAATTCCCCTCTATCATTATACTGCCTCAAGGTGACCAATGAATACTCATCAAGTGAATAAACCTTTTCTGCAAGCTCAGAAGTTTCATTTTAAGGTGCAGTACTTTCTAGAAAGAACCAGGTAAAATGATAAATGATGTAACGGTACCATATGTTTGGCTCTAACTCATGCAAGCGCAGGGTAACAGATTCACTGCATCTTGTAACCAACAGTAGTCCCACAGGCAGCCAAGGTTTAGGCTTCCTGTACTTGTGCATGGTTTTACACCTGCTCACAACAAAATCATCTCTAAAACAGAAGATACACTTGGGGTCTGCATTACACTGCAGTTTGCTGACGGAGGGATATCCAAGCTGCCTGAGGTTCCCAATCTTTTTGCTTCTCTGCTTTTGTCATGCTCTCTGTGACTAGTGGAATTGTGCTTTGATATGGACTATGCAGATTTTGTTTTTCAAACATGTTATCGAAATAAAGCAAAGTCATTACTTCAAGTCTGATTGGGTTTCTACACGTTTCTGCTCATTGTCTAGCACAGCCGCTGCTCTTTTCAAACAGACTAACAGAAAAACATCTACTAAAAACACTTGTGCTTCAGTCTATCATTATGGCTGATCATTTCAGTGGAGATGTGGTCTCTGTGTACTGGAAAAACTCTTTCATCCCCAAAATTAAATATTCTATAACTTGATTTATGGGTCATCTTCAACTCAATACCCTTTTTTACTTCAGGAACTCAAACACACGCCAAAAACCAATAACTCAACAAAAGCAGGATCCAAAATGAAGTTCCACAGCAAACTTTATTAATTTTGAGTGCTTTCGTTGGCCTTAAGCCTCAGACTTCATCTGATGAAGTCTGAGGCTTAAGGCCAATGAAAGCACTCAAAATTAATAAAGTTTGCTGTGTAACTTTGTTTTGGATCCTTTTTTACTTCACTATTATAGTTGTATACCTTAGACAAAATGCCTTCTGGTCTGTTACTTTTATTTGTTTCAGTACCTATATTAGTGAACTAAAAATGTTAAGTGAAACTTATCAAAAAAAATAGAATGTATATACATGTACTCAACACTACTACTTCACTTATCCAGTTAAGAAAAAGGTTTGAACAATAAAAAAGACAATCAAAATTAAAAAAATAAATATACCCTTAATGTGTAAATATACCATGAAACATAGGTTGTTCATAATACCCTAAAACTATATAGAGGGTTGCAACTAGGTCTCCGATTGTAACTATGTTGTTATGTTCTCAGGATACTTAGAATTCACTTTGAATTACAGTCTGGTCTTGTGTTGCAGAAGTGCGTTGCAGGTTTGTTGTTTTCCAAATTTTGGAGTGGAATCACAGCACTCCATGTGCTACAAAGGTATTCCCTAAAAGGGATACACAACTGCAAAGGCACACAGGTACATCTTAAATCTTTAACATGCACTTATAACATGCGCTTTTCCCACTTACTCTCAGAATTTTAGAAACTACTTACCTGGTCCTGCCTTTTTACTTAAACTAGTTTTGCTCAAAAGGCTTTTGACAAAAGCCTTGTTTGTAAAACAGTCAAGCAAGGATCTGCCCCCATAACCCAGTTACCGAATGAACAATTAAAATAGATATAGGTAAAATAAATATAGGGTCTTTGACTTTTTAAACTATATACACCCGTTTTATACTGCTTACATGTATTAAAGCACAGTCATGGTGTTTTATTACTGCAATAATTAAAAGTGGGATGTTACAGCTACATAATGAAAAATAAAATTAATGTAAGAGATAAACAACAGAAGGAGAAAGGAGTTCTGGGGTAGTCAAACAAAGGCAAATAACCATAGGGAGAACCAAAAAGATAAGAGAAAGTAGTAAGAAAGCAGGTGCTACTTAGGAAAAGCAAGAAATATGTAAAAATAGTAAGGAAGAAAAGAAAGTTATTCTTTCTTGCACATTTCATAAAAGCATTTGTAAGTACTGTAATTCAGTTGTGTACTATACACAATGCATCATTACAAGAGTACAGGGCATCTCCACTTCAGATGAGAACAAATGGGACACGGGTCTGCACTGGAAACTATCAAAAAGTCTAGAAGAATTTAATAGTAGTCTTAGTCTGCAAGAAAGAAATGGATGTCAGGAAAGAAAGTACCTACAGGAAATCCAAAGTCCTGAGATAAATAAATAAGAGATAGAGATGTGCAGAACAAGCAGACACAATGTGAAGACTGAAGATGGACAGCTATGGCCCTGCCTTACCTTCTCCTCCACTGGGAGCCACTGCATTGTGCTGCCACTTTTGGATGGTTTTCTTCCCTAGGAATACAATGTATAACATTGTTACTAGCTGTGTAAAACAATGCTCCATTAACATTTAACAGACACTTCCAAATGCGAACAAGTTCTACTGATCACCCCATGCCAGTTAGTGGCTGAAATAGGGTAGTCTTCTCAGTATACTGGCTGCACTTACACCATTCCCAGCAAATACAACCACCACAGTGCAAAAAAAAAAAAAACTAACAAAACCACTAGAAAGAGCCTGGCTAACTACTGAACAAAGTGAAAAGTAAAAACAAGACGTCGAGAGTCTATGGCAAGGGAAGATTAATGCACTGTCACAATGCAACAAACACAAGCTGGCAGGACAGAGACCATTTTCTAGTGCCCGTATCATGCATGCACAACCTTAGTTACAAAGCATACAAAAAAACAAAACAAAACTTTCCTCAGTCACAAGCAATACCACTAAGAAAACATAAATGGCCCAATACAGCAAAACAATTTATGAAACATCAAACTACAACCACAGGAAAAGTTATGTACTGCATCTTTTAACTTCACTAGTCATTTTGGCTGATCACAGCCAACTCCAAAGACAACATCATGAACTCCTAGTAAACATAGCCCCTGCCTCCTATGGATATGTAGTTGCAGTAGGTCAAAAGGTAGCACCAATTGCCTATAGTGCAAAGACTGTGGATTCTATTCACACACCAAGTATTTGGATTAATTTTCCAGTACTGACACTGCAGTGCCGCATAAGAGGGTGCTGCACTTCTAAGACGTTAACCCGCCGCACCACCTGTCTGACTGAGTTGATGGTAACAGAGGTGAATGCAAATGATCCCATGGCACTTAGTACAAAGAGTGGGTACCCCGTCCAAACTTCCCCTACTGAGTGCTAACAGACCTTGAAAAAACAAGAAAAATGACAGCAGCACTGGCTCTAGGTGCACCTAGATGAAGACTTGCTCCACAGGAGAGGAAACATCTTCCCCAGACAGCTTCAGTGGTTTCCAGACCCAAAAAGGAGTGCAATCCCTGAAGATTTTTGAGGACAGAGTTCACAACAGAGAGAGGGATTTGTTTCTTTCCCCATCTGCTAATAATGTATCTGTTCTTGCCATTTTTATGCCTATAGTTCACACAGATTCAGCAAACCGTTTGTGAACCAGGGTGTGGGGTGTCAGCCTAGCTTCAGAGGACACGCCTTCAATCAGGTACCTACAGACCAAGCTATCAGCCATTAAATCTGAACTCTCCTGGCTGACTGGCTTTACATATGCCAGTTTTACTGTTTTTAAACCTACACCACCTGTGTCTCACACTCAGGGGCACAACCTCTCTGACAATGAACATAACCAAACATAAAATACTTTCTGGGAGACTCAGACCATAAGCAAATAAGTTGTGAGCAGGTACAGCCAAAACTAGCTGACATTCACCTGCATGTGCATGAACATCTACTTGCCTTGAAAGTTTAAGCAGCAGAAAGTGTGTGTAGCTTGATTAATTACACTAAGAAATGTATATTAAATAATTGCAACAATATAAAAATATGCTGACATGAAATTATGTAACATGGTGTTGACATGTCAGAGTGCATCCTGGGATACACACCTAACCATTTCCCATCTGTGCAATTCAAAGGCACAAATGTACAGCCCACAAGCAGCAGTGCAATGTGGTGTACACACACACACACACACACACACACACACACACACACACACACACACACACACACACACACACACACACACACACACACACATCACGCTTCCTTTCTGAGGCATGAAGTGGAGCAAAATTAGTTTGCTTCCAAACTCATCCTAACTGACAAGACTGATGCCAAAGTTCAGATTAGGAATCCCCAGACAAACCTAGGGAGAGGCAAGAGTCAAAAATTAAGTGAATTATGCAGAACTTTCTGAAGTTTTATCCAGAGAGTCACTTGGAAGATCACAATAATATCACAAAGATGGAACATAGAAAAGAAGATTAGCAAAGTAGAAGTTAAAAAAATAGAAGTTACGGAGTGCCTGCGAAGTGAAGGATTTGGTGTAGAAGGTCTAACAGGTTACATCACAGCATGATGGAGCGAGTCCTCAAAGTAAGGAGAAGCAGGAAGATCAGAAAACATCTGAAAAAGAAATATGGGCATGGGAAAGAAAGAGAGATTTAATATGGTGTAATATTTATGCAAAGGAGAAAGCAAAACTAACCAATATAAAAAGAGCAGCACCAAAGATATTTGAAGAGAAATACAGGCAAAGGAATCTGGACATGGAAAACTTTACAATACAAAAAAAGAAGACGACAAAGATGAAAAGTAGAAAAGGAGATTAGTAATACAGAAGTTAAAGAAATAGAAATTGAGGTTATGGAGTACCTGCGAAGTGAAGAATTCAGTGTAGAAAATCTAACTCAGAAAGCACCACAACATGATAGAGGAATGGATATCTAAATTAAGGGGAAACCAGTGGAACAGGAAGCAATTAGTCAGGCACCATATGAAGATAACTTGGAACCTTCCACAGGAAACCAGTATAAATGCTCACTTGAAGCTAGACAGCAAGGGAAGGAACAGGAAACTGGACACTCTGATGCAGTCAATGTTGAGGAATGATAGGCTAGTGAGTTCCCATATGACAGAGCAACAGATGGCAGAGGATGAAATTGAAGAGAATGTGCCACAGAAACTTGTACAGACTGTCCACAGAAAATGGAAAACAAGGGATGTGCCCTCATTTTGGAAGAAAATGAGCTAAGAGAAGAGTTGCTTTTGTTAACAGACAGACAGATATATCAAGATCAATGAAAAAAATAGAATGCAGAAGGTTAATAAAACCCAAAAAGTCAGAAGTCTGATAAAACAAATGAACACAGTAATTAGGACTGTTCATACAGATCCATGTGCTATAACAGAAGTAAACAGGATATATTACTATGCAGCTATATTAATAACTGATAAAATTCTACCACAAGAACATAGGGTAGTAGGGGAAAGGAAGGGGAGAAATCGAATACCATCACGGAATATCAAAATAGAGAAAACTATAAAGCAGTTAACACAAGAAGTGTCACTGTTAGAAGATTATAGAAGAGGGAACAGATCAACAAAAATACTAAGAAAGATATGATAAAAGCAATGGGCGGTATTAGAACAGATCAGGATCCATCATGCACTATCTCAAATAAACTAAAAATTTCAGCACAGTCAGTAAAACTTAGAAGATACGAAAATAAATAGAAAGGAAAAGTACAAAATAAGCAATTTACTGATTACCCAAAAAAGTTTTATAGAGAATTGGGAAACAAGGTAAAAGGAATTGAAAGACCACCAAAAAAAGAAGAAATAGATACATTTTGGAGAAGTATTTGAAGATCCTGTGGAACATAAAGATGCTAAATGGATAGAAGTAAAAGAAAGAATAAGAAGATTAAAGGTACAGGATATGAAATGTGATGAAGTAACAGCCAGAAAGATTGAAACAAAGTTAAGAAAAGCCTGAAACTGGAAAACCCCAGGCCCAGATGCTGTATCTAACCTTTAGTTAAAAGTATTAACATCTTTGCATGAAGATTAGGCCATGAGTAAGAACTATTTATATGCGTACCCTGAACAGGCACCAACCTGGCTAACAGGAAAAACAATGCTCCTACTTAAGAGTGAACCTGCAAGCTACCCTAAAAATTACAGACCAGTAACTTGCCTGCTGACGATGTATAAACTATACATTGGCATTGATGCAGAGTCTATAGTCATTTAGAAGAAAACTCAATTATGGCAATAGAACAAAAAGGCAATAAAAGAAAGTCATATGGAACAAAGGATCATTTGCTGTTAAAATCAGAGGAGAACTATAAAAAGGGGAAGAATTTAAGTATGGCATGGACTGACTACAAAAAAGCATTTGATAGTATCCCACATTTATGGATAAGAGTGCTTAAAAATGTCGACTACATTAGTGACTATGAAACAATGGGAGACCACTTTGCAATTAAGCTATGATAAAGGGCAAATTATTATTCCAAGGATAAAAATACAAAGGGGGATATTCCAGGGTGACTCTCTGTCACTGCTGCTATTCTGCCTTGCCCTTAACCCATTAAGCTGTCTACGTAACAGCTTAGGCCATGGCTATAAAGTGGCTCCTAGAAAACAACAGTGAAAAGACTGCTCATCCTCTCTGTCGATGATTTGAAACCGTACAGCTCATCAGATGAGGAACTGAAAGTGCAACTGCAAGTTGTTAAAACATTTTCAGATGATATAAGATTGTCATTTGGTCTAGATAAAGGTGCAAAAGCAGCCTTTAAAGCAGGAAAACATCAGTTTGGGACAAGAATGTGACATAAAAGAGCATGAGCAAGAGGGACTGTATAAATATTAGGGAATTGATGAAGGATCAATAATAAAACATGAACAATAAATAAAACTTAGTAAGGAGGACTTTAGAAGACTTTAATACAGAAAACAGTGTTGACATCTAGGAACAAAATATCCAGGCTATAAACCAATTTGCTCTTCCTGTCCTAGCTTACAGTTTTGGAGTGACTGACTGGCCCCAAAACGTGTTGGACAGATTAGACAGGAAAACAAGAAGGATGGTTCACGCTCACCAAATGATTTATAAAAATGAGTGCATACCAAGATTATATATTCCCCGTTCCGATGGGCCTCCTTGAAATTGATTATATGCACAGATCTGCAATCATGGGACTCCACACAAACCTGCTGACCTCACAAGACCCAAATATAGTGAAAGTTTTGAAACATGAGGAGAACAAATCTAAGATGACTTCCCTGCTTAATCTAGCAGAAGCATATTGGCGTCAAGCAGGAATGGAAATAAAACCACAAGTGGAAAAAAAACGGGCAGCAACTAAATGTGCCAAAAAACAAAAGAAAGAATATAAGGTGAAGGACCAGATGAGAAGGCAAGACATGTGGAAAATACATAAATATAGCCTCATGTTGATCAGGCACGAACACAGGAATGGTTAAGGAGAGGCAAATTCAAACCAAGAGATGAAAGGTTAATATTGGCGGCACAAGATAGTGGGCTACATACACGTTGGTTTACAAAGTCCATTGAACATGTGAGAGAAAGAGAAATGTAGGTTTTGCAAAACAGAATTGGAAACAGTTGCATACCTCATTGCTCGTTGTGACATACTAATGGCAGGACGACTGTATACTGAAAGGCATAATAATGTGGAGAGACTGTTGCACTGGGGATTGTCCAACATTATGGTAATGAAGTGGCTGAAAAACACTGGAAACATGAGCCACAAAGCATCATAGAAAATGATGAAGTCTATATCACATGGGATCATCCATTACCAACAGTTCAAAAGATAAATGCTAGAAAACCAGATACAGTGGTCCAAGAAAAGAAGACAAAAGTAGCATTGATCACTGAAACTGCCACACCCAGTGACTACAATGTCCTGAGTACAGAGAGAGAGACAAAGTCATACAATATCAGAATTTACAAGCAGAAACGAGAGCAATGTGGAAGAAAGATACCCAAATAGTTCCAATAGTGGTAAGAGCAACAGGGTCTTACAAAAAAAAAAAAAAAAAAGGAGTTTACAATCATATTTAAATATGCTACCAATACATGCAACTCTGTACGAATTGTAGGAGTCGTCATTACTGGGCACATTGCGGGTGCTGCAAAGAGCACTTTTGGCTGACATCAAAGAGCGAAACAATACTAATTTCATGAACTTTAATCGTACTTTCACTTAGGAATGGGGTCCATTCCTGTCATGGTATTAGAAACCCAAAAGATTTGGAGAAATTAAAAAGACATCATGTAGCAGTGTGTGCAGCCTTGTGTCTGAATGCATCACGTACATATCAACTGCCACCAACGATGAATGCCTGGAAATAAGGTTTGGACCAGCAAACATACTGACCACTCTTCAATGTAAGAATGAGCTCAAATGTTTTACAGACATGCAGTGCACTACTGCATGCATTGTAAAACAAAACACGCCTTAATCACTCGGAATGGATATACTTTCACATTTCTGTACTTGGACATTATTCCAAGTCATTTTGCCCAATTCAAAATTACGAATCCATATGGCAGTGGGTGGTGGAACACTATCTGATTTTCATAACTGCAACTGGTTATTACAATGGTTATCATCGATTTTATTAGTAAGGGGGGGGGGGCTGCCCTTAATCCAAACTCCTGCTTAAATTTAAAACTGGAAAGAGGGTTAAGAGGCAGCAACCCCACCTTACTAACAGAATGATTGTAGTAAAGCAAACCACTACATATCATCTGAAGCTACTACCTGAAAACCTTCATATTTAATACTCAGACACATACAAGATCTCATGATTTTTACTACCTTTGACACTATCACTTTTGCATTCGTCTTTGTCAATGGCAAATAAAAACGGACTTTTTTTTTTTTGCTGTACAAACTATTAGTTTACTTTGGTATTATACACTTAAAGAACACTAAAGAAACTTTGGAAAGTGTTTTATCTGTAGCAGGTAGACATATCTTGCTCAAGTATTCTTAAAAGAAATGTACACAGCAGAGTTTTTTGCCCACAGCAGGACAGTCATGGTATCCACCCAAGTTATGGCCTCTTTCAGCTGTCAGCAGTTGCCTTCTCTATCCCCGGTTTTGTCTGTGGAATTACTTACTGCAAAAGATGAACAGACAGTTTAATCCTACTGCTTTGTTAGCTGGTGAAGGGGAGGTTAGAAGCGTGAGATTTGCTGTGGCTGTTTAACCTCAGGATGCCACTGCCATTCTTCCCTTGTGCATATCTGTCACCCAACCCCAGAGATGAAATCCTATGTGATGATGACAGAGACCGATGTACGTGCTCACAGACACCACTGTACCAAAAATGGCTACTTTCCTTACACAAGCTTAAAGCATTCCTCACTGTGAAGCCATGTTCAATTCTTAACTCAAACTGTCACTCCCACAAGCATGACCCATGCCAGTTAGCTAGCAACATGGCTAACAAGTCACTCAAAGTGATTCCTGTTTTGATAGAATTCACTAAGTGAAACACCAAAAAGCATTTACTTTATTGATTAGTATATAATTTTAATGAGGTAGTTGTGTGCTCTTGTTGCCTTACTACAGAAAAAAATGGGGAAACAAGCCAAAAATTTGGCCTGTACAAATGATCTGCATCTACTTTTAGCTGCTTAGTGGGGTCCCGCCCTGTTAACAAAAAAAACAGTTCTATTTCTGTCTACACATCCTCCTTTGGGATAGCAGAGAGATTTTGTAGCTGCTTATCTAATTGCCTGCGCCAATATTTTCTGGCACAGGAACTTTTGTGGATGTAAAATGCCAAAACATATGTAATTGTAAAGTTCATCAATAAACTGACAAGGCAAGCAAGAGTTCGTCACTAGTGTCTTTGTGAAATGAAAACAAAAAAGAATAATCACACTTCAGAATTGGTTTCTCTTCAATTTTTTGTCTTTTAAAACCACAAAAGATAAAGCCAAAAGGAAAGACTGTTACGCCAGGCATTCCCTCCTTCCAGGGTGCGGTCATTCTTTTCCTCAGCTGCAGACATATGCAACCAGGGTGCAGTTGTTGTCAAACTGAGGGCATGCTTCTGAAATTTGCCACCATCACTTCTCTCTCTATTATCCCTGCTTGTTTATTTCTGCCCAAGCCTTGTGTGTGCTCACTCCTGTTACCTAGCAACATGTGTCAGTACTTCTCACAGGCAATCTGTGCTTAAATACCCACGCCAAAGCAAAGCTACAGTACAGGATTAGTCTAGGAATAGCACAGGTTTTAGTTTTGACATAAGGCAGGCTTCAGCTCTGAAATCTCCTCATGAACTCATCTACACAAGTGTCCCATTAGATTAGGCATTCTACTGGTTAGGTGGTATTAATTTCAGCATACTTAAACCAGGTCACATAAGATTTTCTAGTCCCATAATTCAATACACTTCCAATATTTTTCTCAAAATGGTTAGGTAAATGCATGTTAAACCTCAAACATCACTACTGCTCCCTTGAATGTTTAAGCATGTTTTAATGGTATGTATGCATCCAGCAAGAACAAAACTTAAATGCACTGTCATGCTGCCCTGTCAAACCAAGTGAAAAATCTCTCTTTTGCTGCAGATTTTGGCTGTGTCTTATACTTCTATCCAGCTTCTTAATGTCTCCCAAACGTCTTAATCACACTTCTGCTTTTTGGCCACGCACTCCCAATCAAGGGTTTCATCTTAAAAGGAATTCAGGATGTGAACCCTACAATATTAGGTCAATACTTCAATTACTTGAATTCTAATTTACTTTGATTGATTAGGTCACTCCCAGTGGGCTTGTGGTCTGTTTGCAGGGAGACCAAAGTTAGTATCGTAAATAATTATAAAACATTTTACTTTACTTGTAGGCATGTCGAATGCAATACTCTAGATGACTAAATTCCAGAGAAGCGGTACAGAAGAATGGTGATTCTTTTTACTTTTTCTCTTTTTGCCTTGCTGTCTAATTATCAACCCCCTCGCAGCTATCAAGGACGGTTCAAAGTGGCCCTGCTTTTATGGCAGTAGTCTTGCACAGTTTTAACCAAGTGCTGAGGATGGGTATGCAATGGGCTGACCATGGAGAATGTCTCCTCACTTTCACAAGTGGTGTTCCTTACAAGCAATCCGGCCCTTTCCCCCAAAACAGTAGTGGTGGTTTCCTGTGTGTCTGTGATTGTGTGCAACCCTCCCCTCTACCCTGAAGAAACAAGTGGGTCATACCCCTTCACTCCTTCCACTCTCTGCCCGTTTCCTCCTATCCTAAGGTAGCTAATCTAATTCAGTTGCCTGGGTTACAGTCACAGCTCCATCCTTCTGTGCCACAAAGCCAGGCTAGGAATAAATATAAATTTTACTTGAGTCACAGGAACACTTTCTGAAAGCAAAACAACTTGCTACCACTCAGGCTATAAAACAGTTTGGTAGGCCCTTGTTTATTTGTTATAAACTACTGGAATAGGGTGATGTACAGATTGTGCATTTCTGTGCTCTCTGTACAAAGATTATTCTTGTTACTTTCACTGATTTTTGTCTCCAAAAATTACTTCAGTTTTTTTTTTATCTTGGGTATTACTTTTTTCAAACTATCACGAGGCAAGAGACTGTAACCATTAATATAAACGGTTATAATTATGAATGTTGGAGATTTTATTTTCATATGATTTTAACAAGAAAAAAAATAATATGGCTGTTAACTCCTATGTAAATATACTCCTAGTCACTGTTTATTAGTTTATTTTACTGTTCTTTCCCACTGTGTTGAAACTGGGCAAAAGGACTCCCATTCTAAAACAGATCCCCTATCAACTGTCTACTTATTCATTCTCTACAACAGGGGGAAAAATCTCTCTCTACTAATGACATTAACACTGAAGTGCACATAATCTTGTATGTGTCCTGTTGCAGACATCCGCTAGCATGCTCCTTACAGTGACCACCTTCTTTACTATATGGAACAGGTCTCCATCAACAAACTGCCAAATCCTATTAAAGTCACAATCCTCCCCCCAAAAAAGGGTTGTCCATCAATCACCAAATCAGTGTGTTTGAACCAGACTCGCCACTTAGGAGAGCACCCTCCATGACACTGGGTCAGTCAGCAAATGAGACCTTTTTGAAAGCTTGGTCAGTGCTTTTAACTAATGAGCTGGGCAGCCTATGTACAAGGTAAACACTTTCAACTTTTCATATTAGCTGAGATTAACATGCGTCGTCGGGATCTTTGTCAAGCTATGCATGAACTGAACCACAATGCGTAAAAACTGCTGCCAAACGCCAATGCAGAAACTGTGTGGCAAAATCCAAACTGTCACGAATGACTTTGCCACACAGTTTCTGCATTGGCGTTTGGCAGCAGTTTTTACGCATTGTGGTTAAGTTATGCATGAAGAGAGAGCAACAACTCTTCATAAGTTCCTAGAAATGTAGGGTCCAACATAACGCATCATTATGTCCTATGCAGACTGCCTCAAGGCTATATCTCTGTATCCTGTTCTCCTACAGGCTTTGAGGGGAGATCTACACCTGGCATACAAGGCACTGAGGGACCTCCTGCATATCTGCAAAAGAAATAGCATCAGAATTACCCACTCTAAAGACCTAAACCTTGCCTGTGACAAACAGGACCTGCTGGAGAGACAGGAATGTATCCCAGAGACTACACCTCCTCTGGAACAGACTCCTCATCCATGTGAAGAATTGGGTTAGGGAGGAACTCTGCAAGTGTAACTTGGATAATTGGGATGGGGAAGAGGAAATTCATCCCAGGTTTGGCACTTAAGTCTCTAATGGACACAGACAGCCTGTAAATTCATCTCCCAGGCCCCTGCTTGTAAATGTTTCATCTCTGAAGCCCCTGCTTACACTTACCAAGGGTATGAGAACACAGATTTGGGATGCATGGCGAGCCTTAAAAAGGCCCTTGTGGTCGTTAGGCTAGTAAAAACCTATGAACCTAAGAAAGATTACACAAATATGAAATTATATCAGTCAAACTTGAGAATGAACTTAACATAAGACTCCAAAGTGTCACTCCTCCTGGAAATATTGAATAATAAAGTAAGGCATTACATCATTTCAGCAGACCGTCATTACAGGCTGTAAACTTGACGATACAAACCCTAACTGCAGAAGGCAGTATCGGCTAGAAAAACAGACTTAAAAATGGGAAGACAGCATGCACAGAAGCAAAGTACTTCAGTATGGAGAAAGCATTCTATAATTTAGACTACTTCAGTTTCAACCGCTGTATTCTAGAATCCCCCCCCAAAAAAATACACACACACACACACACACACACACACACACACACACACACACACACACACACACGTTTACTAGTAAAAGGGTGATTGGATTTCGTCTGAATTGGAAAGACTGAATGCTCTAATTCGACATTTGCAAATAACGAAAAAAAAAATGTTGAACTCAACATTCGCTGTTGTGAATTCAACATTTTGAATGCAGATCAAACTATAGTGGGGATCGGGAAATGTACCCTTTCCCTCACTGTAGTGTGATCTCAATATACAAGTAAGCAGGGAGTGCCTGCAAAAACATTCATTGGTCATGACTAGAAGTGTGGTATTTTTGGTAAAGTCGATATTGCTGAGATGTTGACTTTTCTGAAATACCTCATTCGGTCTTCGTTTATTTGTGGAAATATGAACACGCGCACAATGCAGGTGCGTGATTTTGATAGGAAACCTATATATAACATATATATATATATATATATATATATATATATATATATATATATCTATATATATATATATATATTACACATACATTCGTTGAAGGTTGTGCGTTAGGCCCGGCAAGCCAGCACGTAAAAATCTACTGCCAATCATTAGCGGACCGGAGTTCCGCTGTGGCGACCCCTAACCGGGAAAAGCCGAAAGACACAACAACAACACACATATTATATGTGCTGAGAATGTTAAAAACTACTTAAGACGCAAAGACTAAACCTATTAAATGTTGTGATTCCAATTATGATCATTGACCTTCAGATAAAATACAGCTAAACTTTACTTCAACACACAAAATGGAACAGAGTCAGGTTACTCATGAAAATCTTCCCTACATAAAGCATACAAGTCACTTACAATGATATAGATAAATGGAAATATAGATGAAATACAGAAATGGTTACGAAAATTAACATAAAAAACAGTACAGAACAAGGAATGTTTCATTAATACAGTACTTTAGCAACAGCTTAATTAAAGTTCCTTCACGGACACAGATGCAGGGGTGCTGGTAAATGTGCGTTAATGTTTATTAACAAGCCTAGACAAAGAAGCACCATCTTATAAAAGGAGGACGAAAGTCATGACTAATGAAGGAACAAATCAAAATATAAATGAAAGCCATAGCAAAACATTTCTTTTACAATTTGAGACTATCCGAATAACATTTTCTTCTACACACACATATACACACAAAAACCCTACAAAAATCAAGTGGGGCTTTTTTTTGTTAACAGCAATTTGTTTAAGGTATTGTTAGGATTAAACTGATGCATCCTCATTTGCTGGAATGAGTTCACCCAGATGAGAAGCCTAACAGTTCTAAGAAAGATAAAACATGAATTGCACTTAAACTAGACTTTAACAGATGCCAAGAAGCTATAACTGAGGCTAACTAGCTACAAACAATATGCTGCACACAAATATGGGTGCAGGTATGCATAGGCATGCATCATAAGTAACACACACAATGGCAAACATATATTTTACTGGCAAAAAAGAGGTCAGCTGGCAATGCATTAACAGTAATAATGCAAAGTCGGTCACATAATATTATGGAAATTTTTAAGCTGACACACTTTTTATAGTCTGCAAAGAAATCTAGCTTGTTAGCGAACTTTCTTCACAGTTTACTGTGAAAGAGGTGGATACAAATGCTTATCCACCACCAATTTCTACCATTTTTAAAATATGCAGTGAAATTACCCTTTACTTCTTGTACATCTTAATATGTTGCCTTCAGAGTATTCAAGAATTTAAAATAATTTGCAGATGAAAAATGTTACCTGTGCACCACAGTATGGGATGCAGAAACTACGAACAGATGTCTCTCTCCACTAGCATATGTTTCAGGGCTCACTTTGTGACAAAAAAAAGACTTTTTAACTTGCGTTTTCCATATCCTAATGCCTTAGAATATAAACCACAAACTTCAACCTCAGTAATATCACGCTAGGGAAAACATAAGGTGTGTGCCTAGACTTTAATGTACTCAGCATCCCTCATGCACAATGCCTCATCCATTAAAGTCTGCGGCTGTGTCTCACACTACTCCCTATATGACTTGACATAAGGATAGCCTAAATTTACTTGGTACAAGTTTTTGGTAAAATGCTTTTGAAGTTTTTTATTAAAATATGGCAAAAGCTCAGAAAGAGATACTATGGAAGATGCATAGCAGTGCTTAATTTACCAAATACCACAAAGCAGTACTGAATGGTGGAAAATCATTAAGTTCTGTCTCTGTTCCAAGTCACTGAAGGAAAAACTTTTTGCACTGTCTTTTGCTGACTAATCATGGTTGGGTTTTAAGTGCCAGAAAATAAAAAAATTCCTTGTACCTGAATACTTTTACGAAAAATGCAGGGCCTTATAGGTTCATATGTAGATAACTAGGCTATTAGCCCTAGGGTCTATATAAGCCTAGCCAAAAAGGTACCCTGGCTTTTGCCACCCAAGAAAATTATTTTCCTGTGCCCCTGTCGAGCATAGCCACAGAAGTGATTCCCCGGGGTGAATTTCCTATTTCCCATCCAATCATCACCATTCTTCTTGAAGAGTGCTAATGAGGAGCTTTGTTTGATATACATAGGTAGTCTGTTCCAGAGTACGGGAAGTCTCTGGGACAGAAATCTATCCCTTCAGCATGTTCTGTTTATTGTGGTGACAAGGTTTAGATCCCTAGAGTGTGTAGCTCGGAGGGATTGGGATTTCTTTAGGTGGAGCATGTCCAACAGCTCTGGGTTTGACATAGCTTTGTATGTTAGGCAGAGATTGCCTCTGAGTAGGCGATATGCGACGGAGTAAAGCTGGAGTTTTTTGAGATGGTCTGTGTAGGGCATCTGTTTGAGGCCAGTAATCCTCTTTGTGAGGTATTTCTGTGGCCTTTCCAGTTGTTGTAGATGTCTTGTGAGGTACATACCAAAAGGGGGGTTGTACTCTATAATGGGTCTAATGAGTGATGCCTTGTTATGAACTCTAGTTTTGCAGTCCCATTCTACCAATAAAAAAATAAGTACGTATATCATACTTAACACCAACAATTTTGGTTGTCCCCCCAATAGCTGTCTACCAACAACTATGACCCAGATTACCTCCATGGTCTATGACACCAGCATACCTTGTAATGATTATCTTCAGAGATCATTTCCACTCAGTTTATAACCCACATCCTTGAATGTTGCTTACTAAATACTTTCTTCCTTACATAACAGAGGCACTGCCCGAGTATATATCTATGCATCTGTCAGTCTCTCTTTTGATAAACTAGGATCTCCAACTAGACCAGGCTCGTTTATAATGGAAACCTGGGGAAGAAAGTTCAAATATTACATTAACTGAAAGATAAACCTAAGAGTTATGAGATCAATACAGTACATCACACTTTATTACATTTCTAAAATGGCAGGGGGGATAAAAGCTCTGCTAGCCTGTCCTTAAATGTTTAAGTTTCTACTTCTCCCTTCACTCTTGCCTTTATCCCTAACGCAACCACCCCATGCCATCTTTACTAACTCAGAAGAATGCCTCTCCAATACACATTACAGTAGTGCATGCCATGGGTCCACAACCCTATCAGTGAAGAAGATCTTTTGAAGATCCATGGAATAGTTTGTGCCTACTACCTGCTGACTGTACGGCTCTTACCGCTCTGTCCTTTGTATTTAACTTGACAGTTTTATATCTTGCAGACATGATGCTGTTACATCCTTCTCCATCTCTTCTGGACTGTACTGATAAGAGCAACAAATTCACTAATCTCTGGTGATATACCTTCCTCTCTACTCCATGCACTTCTCTGACTGTGGATTTTTCCAAATGCTGGATGTCAGTTTCCTTGTATAGCCTAAAAAACTCTACCAAGTCCTCAAGGTGTGGCATGATCAGGACCTATTAGAGTGGGAACATTACTCCTTAGTCCCAGGAGTTTAACCCTTGTGGTTAGCTCTACTTTGGTGTCCTAAACCAGGACTTGAGAACACCCCAGGGATCCTTTTCATGCCCTCTTGCCATCAGTTCCACTCTCCCAGAGCTGAAACATCACACCAGAGGAGTTGTGGTCTAAATGCAGTATTTTTCATCACCAATGTTTGACTGCCACCTCTCTGTCCCCTTTAATCAGTCTTTCAATAGCAGTCTCTTCCACATCTTCTGCTGCTGCACGTGTGTGTGGTCAGTGCAAAGATGGATAATGTTCTCCATTACATCTGATACGTATGAAGCAAACAAAGATGAGTACAACACCCAGGTTAGAATGCTGTGGTATGTCATTAATCTTTTTTCCTTATTCTAGAAATCAGTGTCACTGCAATCCTTTACTGCACTACCTCCTCACTGATCTACCACCAAGCAGTCCAGTTCTTCTCTATTGGTACTATCCCAGCCCCTGTATGCTTTCCTACCAACTGCCTGTGCAGGATAACGTCAAAGGGCTTGATGAAGTCCAGGTGCACAACATCTATTAGAACTCTCTCAATTCTTCCTGTAATTAGTAATAAAATGGTTTGGGTTTGACCAATAGCTGTTCCTAGACATGGAGCCAGTGCTGGTTGTTGTCAAGAAGAATGCTTTCATCTCAGAAATCATTCTCACAAAGGCTTGCCCTCCTACTACTATTAGGCTATTAAGCACAAACCTCCTAGGTTTTTTAAACATTTGCCTCACATCTCTCTACAGCAAAACCACAGTCATTACACACAATGTCAAAGGCACTTGTGCATTGCTCACTACTTTCTGAAGACCTCCTTTAGGAGAATGTGCAAATATACAAGCCAGACTTCTTAGAACCCTAGAAGGCAACCCATCTGGGGCCTTGCGCTTTCTATATCTTTACCACGCTCAAGGATAAACTGTTCCTTATCCATCTCTATCCTTGTGTATATGCAATTGTCTCCCTTGCATTGGCCCACACTCCATCTCAGAATGGCACCTTCCCCTTGCTTTCATTTTCAAGACTGAAGCAAAGTATTAATTTAGTACCTAGGTTTTTCCTACCCTTTTTAAATCTCCCTCATATTTTTGCTTAGCCTTCCCAGGTTTGTTGCCTGCCTTCATTATTCCAGCTACATATCTTTTGCAGCCATGATTTTCCTTGCTTTAAACCTTCTACCTACTCCCATTCAACCTACAGTTTTTCTGCCCTCATTTGCATCTGCAGACCTCTTCCTCCTCTCAGTCACCTTTTCAGTTCCTGTATTCCCCATCTTTTGCTTTAAATGGTCACTTCACACGTTAATGCAACTACAACCTCCTCCTCTTTTTACTGATTAGTTAAGCACTTTAATCCCAGACTCATTTGCATATCGTGATTACTCCATTTTGGACGAAGCCCCGCCCAGTCACTTCCGGTCCTCATCACTAACTCAGCATACTCCCTTAAAATCCCTCCTATTTTTGTATTCTTTCCCTTCCTCTCTCTCTCTCTCTCTCTCTAAATCACACAGTGGCATGATAAGTGTTAAATATCAGTGCCTTCATCTGTCCATCACTGACCCAGCCAACATTAGGACCACATCTAGATAGAATTCTGTCTTTTCTGGTACAGCCCTGTACTTAACTGCCTCATTCATCTTGCTCTGTCCTGTGAAACTTCAAATATCGCAATTTGATCTTGGAAGATTCAGATCTACCATGAGTGCAACCTTATCGCATCTACCTTCATGCCTTTTTTCTCTTCTCATCTCTCATTTTCCTCTCTTGGTGCATCTAGGTGGCTGACATACTGCACAAGTCCACTAGCACCCCCCTTCTACTACCACAGTTACTGCCAGGGCACTTAAAGATTCTGACCCAACCTGCTTTCCTACTGGCAAACCTGCACTCAGGCACATCAATGCCCCAACTCTCCTTTCTTGTCACTTGGCCCACAGTTCTGTGACATGAGCAATGTTCACCCTCCCTTTCTACATCACTGTTGCAGCTTCATGTGTCACCTCTTACAGATCCATCAGTGCTTACACAACCACAGCATGCATCTAATCCACCCACAGCAAAGGCAGTAACATTTTAGGACTTAGTAAGGTCTTTCTGGCTCAAATTTTACCCTTGGCCTGCTAAACAAAAATCAGATGAGTGAAATTTATGGGTGAGAAAGTGGGTTTCAGTGGCTCATTCCTAATATGACAAATTCATTTGTCTTCCTGAACCAATCGGTGTACACCTATTTCTGTCCACACTCGAGATAAGCACACATCAGAATTTCTCATTTTTTTGCCTTAAACCTCACATACATTTAATAGAAAATTAACAAAAATTATATTGATTTAAGTAAATGTAAAAGTTCAATTCAAAACAGATACAATAACCAATACTAAGCTTCAAAAATGCTAACTATAAATAAGAAAATAAACCTGCAAATTCTACAATTGTAAATCGCTATAAAATGAAACAGTCTGCAAATCACAAAAATCCAAACTACAAAACAGTAGCAAATAGCACTTGAAAACGAACACATCAAATTACAACAATTTCTTAGTACATACTTGTCCAAATAACTAAAATATCAACTGGGCAACACAATATGGTACAGCAGTTAACTTTGTTGCCTCAAAGTGTTTGGCTCCCAGCTGCTGGGTATGGTTTCTGTGAAAAGTCTGCATATCTCCCTTATGTCTGCAAAGGGTTTCATCAGTCTAACCTTTCTTCCCATATGCCAGAGACATGCATTTGGCAGGACTATAATACAATCCCTCTTATCCAGCTTCGTCTTTAACCGGCCATCAAATTTTTGCCATATCTCTAGCAAAAGACAACAGGGAAGAGCAACACTTCCGCCTTTCTCTGGGCTAAATAATGACAGACACTTGAGTTTTAGACTTCATATTTATAAGGAAAATGCATACAAACACAAATCCTGTTATTCTAGTTGATTTATAACCTACAAGTGCTATTTTGTATGATTTTTCAGATTAACCATCCATTCGTTTTATTCAGCCTAAGGTCCGTTCCCAACAAGACCGGATACAAGGGAGTCTACTGTACTACAGTTTCAAAGAATGCTAAAACATGGCAAAACAAGTTACTAAAAACAAAATAAAAACTAACAAACAATTACTCTCAGGGATCTTCCTCAATAGGTTCATAGGGAGGTACTAGGCTATCGGCCCAAGGGCCTAAGTAAGCCTAGCCAACAAGGTTCCCTGGCTTATGCCACCCAAGAAAGTTAATTTCCTGTGCCCCTGTCAAGCAGAGCCACAGAAGTGATCCCCAGGGTGTATTTTCTATTTCCCATCCACTCATCAAGATTTTTCTTGAAGAGTGCTAATGAGGAACTTTGCTTGACATATATCATTGCTTATTCCCTTTATATCAAAACGAACAATGACAAATTTTTTTTAGAATCACTTCTTCAAATCACCTATCATGCTCACATCCATTTTAAAGAAGTGTGCTAATCACAAGACAAAAAAAAGAGCAAGGAAACACTGTAGCAATTATCAAACCTACATATTCAATATTAAAAGTGAAGCAATATGTGAAAAATTGGGGAAGAAATCTGAGCTGATGTGATCATAAGTTTAAAACACATTTAATAGAGAGAGGCATTAATAAACAAGGAGGTGTTGTGCTATCTAATCTATGCTGTCACTATAATTCATTTTTTGTAAGCTTTTCAAGTTGCTCCATAAACAGCTACCAATGTCCACATGGTCCACATTACCCAATATGAAGAGATACAAAATTTTGAATCTTCTACTTTGTCAAAGAATGCTTAAGCAGAACCTTTGCTTTAGCTTTTACAGTGCATGACAATGCCCATAAATAATTTGGTTTAATCTGTGGACAGCTTTGTTTCCATAAAAAGCAGCGTTTTTTTTACATGATGATAAATTGTTCATACTTTTTAATAAACAGTTATAAATTTTAGCACCTGTTGTAGGTTCATATAGAGGTACACTGCAGAGATCCCAATTCCAGCCATTCCACCTCAGTCACTACACTCACCACTTCCAGTACTGTTGGCCCAGATTTTGACCTTCATTTTCTAGCAATTGTTTTTCCGGCAGCCACCATAATTAGACACAGCAAGGCCTTACCACATCTAGGGAATTCCGATTCTGTGTCATAGGTCAGAATAATCACCACTCTCATCAAACCAAATCTGCCCACCCAGCATCTCTGACAGTGCATCCCGCAGGGAATCTTTAAAGTTCACCAACTCACTGTAATTCCAGAAAATATGTTCCCAATCACCTCTTTCTTCCCTGTCACACCTCCAACATTTGCTTTCTACCTGAAGAAAAATTCTATGGAGTCTACCTGAGATATAAAAATATCTATGCAAACATTTTCAAACAGAAATACTAAATCTTCTAGATTTATTTGCATATTTGGAAGACGTGCATATATCCTCCCATTGTTTCTTTGTGTATTGCTTATCCAATCTGTCTTCCCAATCCTTTCTAATCTCTGATTCGTATAGTTATCATGCAATATTTTATATGCTCTACTAATTATTCCTTTTTTAATGACAGCTTCTGTTCCAGATTCTAAGAACTCTACCAGGGCTGGTCTTTAGTTTAAGACCCCCCAATTTCTTTCTATTTGCCTATACTCAGATATCAATCCTTGAAAGAGAAGGCAATCTCTAACCTGCAGTCCAAATAAATTCGTAGCGTCTTACCATTCTATCAGCTTTCCCATTCCATCATCTTTCCTTCTCTAGTTATTTGCTCCCAATAACTTGGTTCCTTTGCCAGTTTTCTCCAAAACATTCCAGCCCCCTCTTGCTTATTATTTATATCCCTAACTGCAGTCATCCTATTGGCAGAAGCTCCTTTCTCCATTCCCAAATTGGCTTAGTTCTTAGGATACTTTCTTCTACTTTATAGATATAATATTTTGCATGACTATTGTTATTCTCCTTAAAGGTCTGCATCCAAAATCCCAGTCTCTCCTTATTTCTTGAACTTCCCCCCTTGTTTTGTCATCATCCCTTTCCACTTTGAATTAGTTTTCTGCTTGTGCTATGTATAGGAGCCTAATTATATATCTCGGAAATACCCCTTCAAATTGGGTAATACTGATCCAGCCTGTTCTACACGAAGAATCATCTTATCCCACTTTTCTCTTGCTGTCTTCCCCTCCCAGATAAAGTCCTTCAGCTCTTTATCAATTGCTATCCACAACTTCTGCTATGGTTGATAAAAATATGCCTGACCAGTGTGTATAAGACTAATGGGACTAAAACATTTTAATTTAGCCGCTTATATCTTACTATCCATATCTATATAACAACGCTTCCATTTTCTCAGTTTTTGTAGTATCTTTTGTTTAGTCTCTTCGCACATATCCTTAGCTGCTACATCGGAATAATTTTTAACCCACCCCCTAAATACTTCATTCTATCATGTCCCCATAAATATGGATATTGCTGAACCAATTCATATGTGGGTACACAATTTACCGCTATTGCCTTTGTTTTAGCTTCATTCATTTTCTATCCTGAAAAGATTTGAAGCTGTCTCAAAAATGTTCCCAACACTGTAAAGTCTCTTTCTGGTTTTGTCAGGTATAAAATTATATCATCTGCAAATACAGCCAGCTTTTATCAACTACTATACCAATTATATCCTTGATTTTCCGAGTCCCTTATTTTATTTGCCAGTGGTTCTAAATATAATGCAGAGGGGAAAGAGGACACCCCTGCCTGGTTCCTCTGCTCAAACAGAAATTATCAGAGAGGACACCACCCTCTAAGTTTCACCTCCTATCCCTCAAATATCCTCCTAATCAACCTTATAATTTTTTTCGGGAAATGCAAATGTTTCCACTGCCCTGCACACAAGGTCCCAGCTTACTCTGTCTAATGCTTTCTCTGCATCAAGACCCACCAACAACAGTGGTATTTTCTTATATTCCGCTTCCCACAGGATCATCGATGTTCTGTTAATGTTGTCAAATGTTTGCCTCCCCTCCATAAAACCACAGTGATCCATATCTATCAATTTTGGCATTACTTTTGCCATTCTTTTAGCCATTATAGACGTGAACAATTTTTAATCATGGTTTAGTATTGAAATGGGCCTGTATGAAGCTGGATCTGATGGATCTTTACCCTCTTTAGGTATTACACCTACCACTGCTTTCTTCCAGGATGTCGGTACTTCTCCTCCTCTTAAAACACTGTTAAACAAAACCTTCCAGATCTATTAGATTTTGCCCTCCTAGCCTCCAAACTTCCACAGGAATACCATCTATTCCTGGGGACTTTCCTGTAGATTATATATATATATATATATATATATATATATATATATAGGTTATACATCACCATTTTTATCTCATCTCCTCCTATCCTAGCCATTAGTAATTCAGCCTCAACTACCTTTAACCTTGGCATATTTAATTATTCCATAAACATTTCCATTTGTATCTCTTCTTGATTTCCATATTTCTCTGTTTTATACAGACTTTCACAGGCTTATAAAATATTTCTAATACCGCTATAGGATCTCGTTACCTTCCTTGTTGTAGGCTCCTTAAGCCTGGCAACAGCCCTTTCTACTTTCTTTTGCCCGAGTTGTTGTACTAAACATTTTTGTGTTCTAGTTTTATCAAAAAAACAATTGCTTAACAGCAACCTTTCTAAACTTGTATATATTACTGAGGTATTTTCTGCTTAGCATTCTGCATTTGATCCTCTTCTTTTTCTGAGAAATTACCCCTATTTGGCAATACTTTAATATATGTCAGTTCCTCTAAATAATTCTTGTTACTTAACTACAGCTCCCTTTCTTTTATTTCCACACTATTTTTAAACTCCACCTTAATTTTATCCCACTCCCTAGCTATATTTTCAGAAGTAATTTCTATCTTCTTGAATAGCTCCTGAATAACCTCCACTACGCATTCCTTAAACTCTTCTCTTTTCAACAGATAGGTTGGAAACCGCCAGGGTCTCATTTTTATTTCATTACCCTGTGTTTTTATTTTAGTTATTACTGGTGCATGTCCTGAAATAGTTATTGGGTGCGTAATCAAGACCTTCAATTAAATGCACATGTTCCTGTGAAATGTAAATTCTGTCTAGCCTAGCCCAATTTTTATATCCTGGGGAATATGTAAATTTGCGCCGAACTCCTATTACTGAATTCACATTTTCCACACCAAATATTTTCATAAATTTCTTCACAAATCTACCATCCTTTGTTACACCTACTCTGGGCCTCCAGACACATCTTCACTGCTGTAAATCAAATTCCAGTCCCCACCTATAAGTAAAATTTGTTGCTGAAAACTGATTATTTCTCCCAGAATTTTCTTAAGCTGCCAGTGTAATCCTTCCCCTTGCCAGTGGCTCCTTAGTACTACAAATCTGCCATTATCATCTCTTTTATCCTCTTCTATCACTATCGGAGCTCCTCTTGCAATTAATGTAAGTACTCCTCTTTTCCTTTATCCCAGATATCGCTCTGAACCTTTCTTTATCAAATTCACATGTTCAGTTATTTCCAAGTGTATTTCCTCCTGTAACGCAGTTATTTGCAATCTACACTTTTAATATTGTTCACTATTCTTTCTTTTTTGTATTTATCTGCAATTCCTTTCCAAATTCAGAGAAAGGCCTACAGATGAGGAGCATACGGGAAATGTAATTTAAGAGGTTGGACTGCAGTCTGTGGACAAGCAGCAAATTCAGCGGATAATTTAAGAAAGAAATTGCACCAAACTCTTTTGCTGAAATCTCAAACTGGTAGAAAGGCACTCTGCTTAGCTTTGTATTTTGTGGGAATTCTTTTCAATTTAATAACTTTGCTTTCTTCTCCTTGATCGAATAGCTTTGTGGATTGTGACAAGTGACAACTGACAGGGGAGTAGGAATGTTCTGGGTTTGGAAGAGTTTCAATTTACAGTCTGGAATTCACAAATATCTTAGCAAAACTAGTTTCATCAAAAGGGTTTCTGCATTGTACATTTAAACTACATGCCTTGTAACTAAATGTATGGTTCATATTTTACTCAGAATGATGCTTGGTTATGCGGAAGCAGACCAAACTAGAGAGATCTACTAACTCTGTAGGTGAAAATAATCATTACCCCCAACCTATCAAGGTATACACAATGGCATTGCTTAAAAAAAAAAAAAAAAGATCTATATATTTATTTAGTGATTGACTGACTTTTATCGGGAAAGTCCAACTGAACACAGGTGCCCTTCTTCAGTGGATGCCTGGGGAGAAAAGCACCAAGGTGTCGTATTTAATGCAATCAATATTTACAATTACAAATTTTATAATGCAGTTTCAGTGATAGCATGCTTGTCCATGATGCTGGAAGATCAGATGACTGAGGGATTTATAAAATACAGTTGTGTACACTTACCATAAATGTAGACGTTAGAGTGTATTCACTGTTGCAGTCCTAACAAATGGGTTATTCGGCTCCCGGTATCCCTCAGTCGGGCCAGAATACCAAAGGCAAGCAAAAATGCCGTCGGTTGTAAAGGACGTTAAGGTGTCCGATACAAAAGGAGGCAGCCGACGTCACTTCCTCAGTCTTTCTTGCCATAATAGTCAAGAGCCCCCAGAAAATAAAACTTAAATCAAAAACCAATTTGACAAATAAATTAAGTCTGTACCTCAGGAAAAGAGAATAGGAGAGGACCACAAAAAGGGGGAAGGAGGGAGGGAAACCTGGACTGCAACAGTGAATACACTTGAACATCTACATTTATGGTAAGTGTACACAACTGTACTATGTTCATCGTGTTTCACTGTTGCACTCCTAACAAGTGGGTTGATTACCAAAGCCAAGAGAAAGAAGGGGGGGAGGAACCAACAGCATCAAGGGTTGGAGATAATGCCCTGCAACACCGTAGTGGCAAACCCTGCCCTGACTCGGGAAAACAGAGGCAAATTATAATGCTTTGTGAAAGTGTGAACAGAAGACCATGTGGAAGCCTCCAAAATGTCTTTAGTAGGGACACCCCTTAGAAAGGCTGCAGAAGTGGAAGCTGCTGTAGTAGAGTGGGGTCCTAACCCCTTGAGGTGGAGCTTTGCCATGAAAGGAATAACAAAAAGTAATGCAATGTGTAATCCATTTAGAAATGGTCTGCTTAGAAATAGCCTTGCCCTGGGCTCCAGGGGCAAAACTGACCAATAACTGTGCTGATTTCCGAAGGTCCTTAGTCCTGTCCAGGTAAAACCTGAGCTGTCTGTGAACATCAAGAGAATGTAGGATCCTTTCACCTCTACTGCGAGGATTAGGAAAGAAGGTAGGAAGGTGTATGGACTGATTAAGAGTCAAGCTGAAAATCACCTTAGGCATAAAGGAGGGATTAGTCCTCAGAGAGACTATCTGCATGGAAAATAAGAAAAGGCTCCATGGCCAGCAAAGCTTGCAGCTCCGAAACCCTCCTTGCTGAAGTTACAGCCAAGAGGAAGGCGGTCTTCCAAGAGAGAAACTTCAAATCTGCAGAGGCAGCTGGCTCAAAAGGAGGAAGAGTGAATTTCTCTAGAACAAAATTAAGATCCCAGGCTGAAGTAGGTGCTCTTCTGGGAGGTTTTTAGTTGCAAGCACCCATGAGAAACATTTTCATCAGGGGATGAGACAAAATGGGTTGTTCAAGAGAACAATGAGCAGAAATGGCTGAAGCATGGATCTTGATAGAGGAAAAAGAAAGACCACCTTGAAGCAAATCAGCCAGATATTCCAGGATCAGAGGAAGAGTAGGCTAAGAAACTCTAGCCTGCATCCATTGAGAGAACCTTTCCCATTTGCCAGCATAGAAAGTACAGTTTTGTACCTACCATAAATGTAGATGTCCGAACAGGATAGCATCTGCAGTCCTTACAAATGGGTTGTCCTGTCGTCAGGCAGCCCTTCGGTCGGCCGGATTCCAAAGTCTGGGTCTGGCCTCGGCTGGTGTCGCACTTCACCCGACGTCATCACTGTAGGTCTTTGGGTATAAAGGCATCAGCCGACACCATTTTCCTCAGTGTTTCTTGCCCCAGATGCCAGTTGCCCTCTTGGATAGCTAAATTTTTGGATAAATGCCAATGTTTCCAAAAGAATAGAAGGCAAACACAAACAATAAGCATGTATGTACATATATACAAACAAATACACCATAAGAATTCCCCCCCCAGCTAGCTATTAGGAGGGTAAATACCCTAGGAGTACCACAGAGGGGAAGAAGGGTGGGTAATCCTGACTGCAGATGCTATCCTGTTCGGACATCTACATTTATGGTAGGTACAAAACTGTACTATGTCCTTAAAGGATGCATCTGCAGTCCTTACAAATGGGTAGAATACCATAGCCAAACTAGGGGAGGAGGAAGAAGAAATTATGGTGTAGTTAGGATCCCTTGCAAAACAGCAGTGGCAAACCCTGCTCGGGATCTAGAGTATAGAGGTAAGTTATAATGCTTGGCAAATGTATGCACGGAGGTCCAAGTAGCAGCCTCTATAATGTCCTTGGTAGCCACTCCTCGTAAGAAAGCTGTGGTAGTGGCTGTAGCCCTTGTAGAATGAGGCCTTATGTTCTGTGGGATTTGCTTTCCATGGTAGGAGTAACAGAATCGTATGCAATTTCCTATCCACTTGGAGATTGTCCGTTTGGAAATTGCTTTTCCTTCCCTTCCTGTTGCATATGCTACTAGTAGCTGGTCAGTTTTTCTATTGCCCTTGGTTCTGTCCAGGTAGCAGCGCAATTGTCTATGTACATCCAAGGTATGCAGCAGTCTTTCCCCCCTGTTCTGTGGATTGGGAAAGAAGGTAGGTAGGTGGATTGCCTGGTTTAGAGACACTCTGGATACCACCTTAGGCATAAATGTAGGATTAGTTCTCATGGACACTCTGTCTTGATGGAAGATTAGGAAGGGTTGTACTGCCATTAAAGCCTGTAGTTCCGAAACCCTTCTTGCTGAAGTAATTGCCAGCAGGAAAGCAGTTTTCCAGGATGGGTGTTGTAGATCTGCTGTTGCTGCTGGTTCGAATGGAGGGAGTGTTAATTTTTCTAGCACAAAGTTCAAGTCCCATGCTGGTAATGGTGGTTTCCTAGGAGGTTTTACATTCTTAATTCCTCTCAGAAACTGCCTGAGTAGAGGGTGTGAGAAGACAGGGGGATCGAAGCTGTATTCTGCAGAAATAGCTGATGCATGTATCTTGATGGAGGAATAGGACAGGCCTGTATGGAGAAGCTCTGCCAAATACTCCAGGATGTTGGCAATATCTACCTTTGACACATCTTTCCCTCTTTCAGTACTCCAAATGACAAACCTTTTCCATTTTCCCGCATAGTTCCTTCTTGTTGAAGGTCTGCGGGCCTCAAGGATAATGTCTTTAACCCTTTGGGATAAATCTGGGTTAGTTGCTGTTATGTAATGTTCCAGGCAGTCAGTTGCAGAGTTTTCAGGTTTGGATGCAGGATGTTGTAGTCGCTCTGAGTTAACATCAAAGGAATCAGGGGTAGTGTCCACATTTCCCCCCGAGACATGCTCCTCAGTAATGGATACCAATGTTGTCTTGGCCAATTTGGAGCTATCAGAATTATCCTTGGACGTTCCTTTTGATTTTCAGTAGTACCTTGTGCATCAAAGGAAGAGGTGGAAATGCATATGCTGTCAGGCCTTTCCAACTGAAGGATAGAGAGTCCACCTTCCAAGCAAGTGGGTGGTATGTCCTTGTGCAGAATTTCTTGAGCTGGTGATTGAGTGGGGATGCGAATAGGTCTATTTGTGGCATTCCCCATTTCTTTGTGATGGCCTTGAAGATGTCCGGGTGTAGCCTCCATTCGTGAGCATCCGAGGTAGTTCTGCTTAACATGTCTGCTAGGATGTTTTCTTTTCTCGGTACAAATATTGCCTGTAACTGAATGTTGTAACTCAGAGCCATATTCCATAGGTCCAGAGCCATTCGGCATAGGGGGTATGAATGAGTGCCTCCCTGTTTGTTGATGTACCACATGACTGTGGTGTTGTCTGTCCTTATCAATTGGCCTTCTTTGAGGAATGGTTTGAAATTCTGGATTGCTAGTTTTACTGCCAGCATTTCTTTTTGATTTATGTGTAGGTGCAGCTGATCTGGAGTCCATAAGCCTTGAATGCACTTGTCCAGCATGTGGGCCCCCCAACCGAGGTCTGAGGCGTCCGTTGTGATGGTTTGGCTTGGTTGAATGCTGTGGAAGGACAAACCTGGGTTTGACTGGCATGCCTGAGCCCACCATAGGAACTCTTGTTTCAGGCATGGGATTAGTGGTATTTCGGTTTCTAGGCTGTGTCTGTGTTGAGACCATAAATTCTTTAGGTACCACTGTAGCTTTCTCATATGCAGTCTGGCATGGGGGACCAGGATTATGCAGGATGCCATGAAGCCCAAGGCCTGCAGTACTTTCCTTGCTGTTAGTTTGTTCTGCTTTGTTAATGCCAAGAAGTAAAGAGGAAGTTGTTCTTGTTTTTCTGCAGTTAGGAATGCCATCTGTTTTACTGTGTCCAATTCTGCACCAAAGAATGTTCTTGTTTGGGATGGTATCAGTCTTGACTTTTTTAAATTGACTGTGTATCCCAGGGCTTGTAGTAAACAAATGACTCTTTGTAAGTCTTGTGTCAGCTTGTTTTTGTTGTCCGCTTGTATCAGGCAGTCGTCCAGGTATGGATAAATTTCGATTCCCTGAAGCCTGCAGTGAGCGATTACTGATGCCAGGCATTTCGTGAACACTCTGGGCGCAGTAGATAAGCCAAAGGGCAATGCTGAGAATTGATAATGCTCTGATCCTGCAAGAAATCTGAGGTATCTTCTGCAATATGGTCGTATGGGGACGTGCAGGTATGCCTCCTTGAGATCTAGAATTACCAGCCAATACTCCTTGCCCAGCATGGTAAGAAGTTGCTGTAGGGTCAGCATTTTGAATTTTGGAACAATGATGAATGTGTTTAAAGCGGACAGGTCGAGAATAGGTCTCCAACTTTTCTCTTTTCTTGGTACTAGGAAGAGTCTGGAGTAAAATCCCTTGCCCTGTTCTGTAGGTGGTACCCTTTCCACAGCTCTCATCTTTGTTAATTGAGCTATTTGTTTTAGAGCTTCTGCCTTTTGATTTGGTGGCAGGTTTGGCATTCCTCTTTTTATTGGTAAGGTGTGGAAGTGAAACCTGTAGCCTTGGTCTATAGTTTGCAAAATCCACTTGTCTCTTGTAATATAGTGCCAGTTTTTTGAAAATAAGGCTAACTTTCCGCCTAAGGGTGCTGCTATTTGTTCCCTGGTAGGCGGTGTCAGAGCCAAGTCACTGTGATTGTCCTGTTGCAGTGGTAGTGGTTGTATCTGTGCCTCGTTGGTTATTGCCTTGCCACTGGCGTCCCTGTAGGCAGCTCTTCTGGATTGATTTCTGCCTTTTGAAGACCTATTCCTGGCTCTCTGAGTTTTACAGGAGTCTGGAAAGGACCAATTTTGGAAGGCCAGTTCCTGCTAAACCTTGGGGCTGAACCTGTAAGAAATCTTTAACTGTTTGTACAGATTTTGCCTTCTCTTCCATTTTCTTCATTACCTGTTGGGCAGGAGAACCAAATAGACTGACCTTATCCATAGGAGCATCTAATAGCTTTGCTTTAACATGATCCGGCAAGACCTGTTCTTTCAGCCATGCATGCCTTCTTATAACTGTGCCAGTCATGGCTGATCTAAATGAAGCCTCCAGTGCATCATAGCCACATTTTAAAGAATGGTTACTAACCTGCTGAATGTTATTCACCATTTCTAGAACATATTTCTTATCTAAGGAATCATCAGAGGACAGTTTCTTAGTTAACTGATCAAGCATAAACTCTTGGTATTGGATCATATGAAACTGACAGTTCAAAGCTCTAGCTGAGAGAGTAGCAGAGGTGTATACTTTTTTACCCCATCTCTCTAAGGACCTGGATTCTCTTTCAGAAGGGAGAGGGTTTTTCGCAGAGGTCGAAGCTACTGCCTTAGGGCCCTGGGAGATCGTCTCAGGATCTGCAAAAGGAGCCTTGTATAAGTGGTGGTGAGTGTCCGGGACCCTGTAAAACCTATCGGGCTTAGCAGGGGCTGGAGGTAAAGTATCAGGAGCAGTGCAAGCATCATTAAATGCATCATCCACAACAGGAAGAACTGGAGGTATAGCTAAAGGCCTATGTTGCGGTAAGTGTAAAAAGGTCCTAAGCCTTTTTCTTGAATCTGAGAAATCTTGACCCTGCCATTGGAATTGCTCTCTCATGGCATGTAAGGTTTCCCCAAAAGAAAATTCCTCTGGTGGAGAGGCAGAAGGAATCGATTCTTCTGCATCGGAGTCTTCATAAGTAGAAAAAGGAGCCTCTGGATGGTCTGTATTGTCTGTATCATCAGAAGAGTCATCTGAGGACACTGGCTCAGGGGGCTCTGCTCTAGGTCTGTTTTCTGGAGGTTGAGAGGCCCTGTCTGGGTGAGATTGGGATCCCCTTATTAAAGAGATGAGATCCTCTGCCAGAGTAAGCATTTGGGAACTGGAACTGGGCCTGTGAGAGGGGGGCTTAACAGGCACAGACTTAGCAGATTTGGCTGCTTTAGCCCTGGTAAAGGCCTTTATAGACATGGCTGCAGGAGGCCTAGCAGCACCACGTGCTGGAGTAGAGACATCCAAAGGGATGGTGTCCGATAATTCTTGAGAAACCACAGTAGTAGGCAAAACTTCAGAGGCCGTTTCAACTAGGGTTGAAGGGGCCTCGGTAGTAGTCATGGATTTGGCTGAAGATTGACCCGTTTGCTCGGTTTCGGCCGAAACCGAGACACTCGCGGCTTGCTTAACCGTGGTTTCGGCCGAAACCGCGGACCGCGAGTGTCGGTCCTTCTCTTTGCGTTTCTTAACAATTTGGGTAGTCGGAGGATCCGACGGCATAATGTACGCAAAATCTGAGCCGAAAAACTGTTCAGCAAACTCCGACCGACGCCTAAGTGTTCGTCGGTTGAAGGAAGCACAGGCTAAACAAGCTGCTACGTCGTGGTCTGGGCCTAAACAAGGTAAGCAGTAAGAGTGGAAATCTTTATGAGGTATTTGTTTCCCACAAGTTAAACAGTTATTCACTTTTTCTGACATCGGCTGAGGCAAGAAAGAGTCCCCAACGGGGTACTTAGCTTTTAGAAGTCTTGGTAGTATTCGGTAGAAGTAATCTCTGGATCTGACCGACCGGCACTTGCGAACAGCTTCTGCTTCGGGCGCCACGCGGCAAGAAAGACTGAGGAAAATGGCGTCGGCTGATGCCTTTATACCCGAAGACCTACAGTGATGACGTCGGGTGAAGTGCGACACCAGCCGAGGCCAGACCCAGACTTTGGAATCCGGCCGACCGAAGGGCTGCCTGACGACAGGACAACCCATTTGTAAGGACTGCAGATGCATCCTTGAAGGACATCTTCCTAGTGCTAGGCCTCCTGGCCTCCCTCAGCACATCAACCACCTGTTGGGAAAGGAAGGAAGAAAGGGAAGGAGTCATACAATGAGCCATGCTGCCAAATGGAGAGACCGAAGATGAGGATTTAGAATGTTTCCCCTTTCCTGAACTAAAGGATCTGGCTTCATTGGAAGATGCCAAAGAGGAAAAAGGGAGAGACTGCAAAGCAGCGATACCAATGTTGTCTGGGCCAATCCAGAGCTATGAGAATAGTCCTTGGTCGTTCGTCCCTGATCTTCACTAATACTCTGGGAAGAAGAGGAAGAGGAGGGAAGGTGTACACTGATAGCAATGTCCAAGGGAAGGAGACAGCATCCACTTTCCAGGCTCTGCTGTGATGCTGTCTGGTGCAAGAGAGAGGTAGAAGATGGTTGTCTGAGGAGGAGAAAAGATCAGCCTGAAGCGTGCCCCAACGTTGAATGATGCTGTAAAAGACGGCTCTGTTCAGCTGCCACTTGTGAAGATCCAGGGTTTGCCTGCTCAACTGGTCTGCCAAAACATTAAGCCTTCCTGGAAGAAACTGAGCTAGGAGATGCAGGTCCAGGGATGCAGCCATGGACCAAAGATTAATGCTTTGTTTGCACAGGGGGTAAGAGCGAGTCCCTCCCTGCTTGTTGATGTACCACATGACTGTGGTGTTGTCTGTTCTAAAAAGCAGGGTCCCTGGAGAAAGAATATGCTTGAAAGCTAGTAAGGTCTGCTGAACTGCTATCAACTCTTAGATTTATGTGCAGGTGCATCTGCTGGACATTCCAACGTCCCTGTATGCATCTGCCATCCAGGTGTGCTCCCCAAGTGTAGTCCGATGCGTCTGTAGTCAGAACTTGAGTGGCAGGAGGTGTCTGAAAAGGCATGCCTTTCTTTTGTAGACAGGCTGTTGCCCACCACAGAAACTCCTTCTGCAGAGATGGAAGCAGAGGAATCATCATTATCCAGGTCCTCTGTGTTGACACCAAATGTTCTTGAGGTACCATTGCAATTTCAAATGCAGTCTTGCATATGGAATCATGAGAATACAGAATGCCATGAATCCCAGAGCTTGCAGGTATTTCCTTGCAGGGAGCTGGGACAGGCTTGCCAAGTCCTTGAAGTAAACTGAAAGAGTTGTCTGCTTCTCCTGGGTAAGATATATCATCTGGGCAGCTGTGTTCAGACTCACTCCCAGGAATGTTATCTCCTTGGTTGGAACCATTTTTGATTTTTCCTCGTTGAGAGTGTAACCCAGGGAAGAGAGAAGAGTCTTTATGAATTCCAGATCCTTTAACAGCTGTTCTTGAGAACTTGCTTGAATCAGACAGTCGTCCAAGTATGGGTACATCTGAATTTTCTTCTGCCTGCAAAAAGCAATGACTGGGGCCAGGCACTTTGTGAAGACTGGGAGCAGTAGATAAGCCAAAGGGGAGCGCAGTGAATTGATAATGTTGCTTGCCCACTCTGGACCGAAGATACTGCCTGCAACTTTCCCTGATAGGGATGTGCAGATAAGCCTCTGAGATCCAAGGTTACCAGCCAGGAACCCTTTTGTAGCAGTGGTAGCAAATGATGCAGAGTGAGCATTTTGAACTTTGGAATTACTAGAAAAGAGTTCAGAATGGAAAGATCTAGGATAGGACGCCAGGTGCCTTCTTTTTTTGGAACTAGGAAATGCCTGGAATAAAAGCCCTGGCCTACCTGCTGAGCAGGAACTGATTTGATTGCTCCCAGATGAGACAAAGATAAAATTTGTTCTTCTACTTCTGCCCTTTGGTTTGGAGGAATGTCCGGGAATCCCTTGGGAGCTGGAAAGGTGCAGAAAGAAAACTTGTGCCCTAGGGACAACGTTCTGAGCACCCATTCGTCTGTGATAGTGGCCCAGACATCTGCAAAAAGGGCCAACTTCCCCCTAAAGGACTCTCCAGGCAAGCAAGAACAGGCAGAAGTTGTAAAAAGTCATTGAGAGTGTTTAGATTGAGATGCAGGCTTGGAGCTTCCCCACTTAGAAGTGGAAGCCTGCCAACGCCTAGACCTTTGAGGGGTAGCCGCCTGCCCCTAGAAGATTTGTAACCTCTAGTCCTGGAACGGTTCTGTCTGCTGGTATCAGAAAAGGTCCAACTCTTGGAAGGGTAATTTCTGCTAAAGGGAGGGGGTTGCACTTGCAGAAAATCCTTTACAGTTTGCATGGACTTGGCCTTATCCTCCATCTTCTTAAGTACCTCCTCTGCTTTGCTGCCAAAAAGACTGTCTTTATGCAAGGGTACATCAAAAAGCTTAGCCTTGACAGGTTCTGGAAGAGTCTGTTCTCTGAGCCAAGTGTGCCTTCTAATAACAGATCCAGTAGCTGTAGCCCTGCTGGAGGCCTCAAGAATGTCAAAACCACAATGCAAAGAATGCTTATTGACCAGACTGGCTGTATTCAGTAAATCCTGCATGTCTTTACTCTCTGCCAAAAGAGGTACGTTTGCTATCCTAAACTTAATAGCCTCCAAGGTGTGCTGCTGGTACTTCAGCATATGAAACAGACAATTGGTAGCCCTAATAGCTAGGGTGGCAGAGGTATAAACCTTCTTGCCCCACCTACGTCAGAGGGACCAGGATTCCTGGTAACAGTGGCCTTAACTCCTTTAGGGCCCTGAGAAATAACCTCTGGATCCACCAATGGATTCCTGAAAAGAAACAGATGAGAATCAGGTACTCTGTAGTACCCGTCAGGTTTCCTGGGAGCAGGAGGAACCAAATTTGGAGACAAGGAATTTTCCAGAAAAACATCAACAACAACTTCCAACACAGGGGGAACAGCAAGAGGCTTATGCGGAGGTAAATCCAGAAACTCCCTAATCCATTTCTTGGATTGGGGATAATCCTGACTTTCCCATTTAAAATGTTCTCTGAGGGTATTTAAAGTATCACCAAAAGAGAAATCCTCTGGAGGAGAGGCCAAAAGGACGGACTCCTCTGCATCAGAATCCTCAAAGGCAGAAAAAGCCTGAGAAAATTCCTCTTCATCAGCAGAAATGCTGGAAGAATCAGAACCTGAGCAAGACAAAACTTCAGGAGAAACATCCCTACTCCTTTCAGAAAGAGGAGGCTGAGGACCCCTAATAAGAGTCAACAAATCATTAGCCATTTTAACCATTTGAGATTGAGGGGAATGAGAAGAAGATGGAACCTGCCTTTTCACAGGCTTACGAATGGAAGATTTACCTGCAAGCCTGAAGGACTCGGGAGGCCTGGCAACAGCCGAAGTTGCAGCAGAGTTTGAAGGAAGAAACTTGCTGTCAGAAAGAAAAATGGAGGCCTTGGACAACAGAGTCAGCTTAGCGGCTCCGGCAGAAGAGGCGACCGGCGACAGGTTGGAATGCAAAATAGAGGCCGAAGGCCTAAGGGAAGGCCTGCGGTTGTACATCTGCGGACTGCAGGGACTGCAAAGGCATCTCATTGGCTACTGCCTGACTGACGAGCAACTTAACCTCATCAGAGGACTTAGGTTTCTGAGGCCTGTTGTGGTCCTTATCCTTATGTTTCTTCAGAACATCCGAAGCCTCAAGACCGGTGGACGCCATACCAACGAACTAAGGCCAAACTCCAAAATGCCTAGCCAAAATCTTAGCCTGATGGATAGTACGCAGATTAAAGGAGGCACAGAGATCACACTTGGGAACATCGTGGTCAAGACCTAAACATATGGGGAATTTGCTTTCCACAGGTAAGGCAATTATTAACTTTTTCTGACATTCGTTAAGGCAAGAAAAGAGGATCCCCAATGGGGTATTTAGCTGTAGTAGACTTCAACTCTTGTAGTTGGAAACCAACAAAGGTAAACTGCCGACCAGCACTCGTGCATGAAAAGCTTCTGCTTCAGGCTCCGTGGCAAGGAAGACTGAGGAAGTGACGTCGGCTGCCTCCTTTTGTATCGGATGCCCTTACCTTTTTACGTACCTTTGTTATTCTGGCCGACTGAGGCAGCCGGATAACCCACTGGTTAGGACTGCAACAGTGAAAACGTTGAACATGCACAACATGTGTTTGGACTTATTATCAAACACTGACATGACAGTGGAGCATAAGGAGGTAGCTGCACTGCAGAGTATGGCATCCACTGAAAGACATTAAACTGACGTACTGTCTAAAAGATCCCATGACATTTGTTGAAAAGAGTATGTATACTCTAATGCCTCGTCATATTTACATTAAATTAAAACAAATTAACATTTTGAAAAGCTAATAAACACTTCACCTTTTAGCCACAGTACTTTATTTTCCCTTCATATACTACCATTTATATAAAATATTTCAGCACACATTTAATTCCAGACAAAACAAAAACTTGCAATCGTTTATTGTATACACTTGTATCCATTTTCCTTACTACTCTTCCATATATCCCCTACAATATCATGCCAAAAATATCTTTTAAACAATCATGTGCAAAAATCCTTGCTATTCCCCCATTTTTACACTTCTTACATTCCTTAAAAACACAGTTTTCCTCATTATGCACCAAGGTTTATATGTTTAACCTTCTCTTCTTCTTTGCACTTGATTGGTTGTGATCTGACATCCTACATATAAATGTTGATCATGTACACAGACTTCTATAAATTCTGTTTGACTCGGGACTTGCCCTCTTCCAAAAAAACAAATCCTTTTAGATGACTCTCTTATTTTGGAAACAATCTAAACTTATTTTCCTTCTCACTACATATGCATCATTCCTTATTTTCTTGTCCTTTGTTTAGTACGTTCCCAAAATTCCAAATAATTATACAACATTAAATTTTGTAGTACTTTTTTTTTTTTAAACAATTTATTCATGAACCATTAGATTAAAAACCTCACTTACACCCCTTAGTTGATTTACTGTATATACTACCTCGCTTTTATGGAATTTTAATGCAATACCCTCACCCTTCAAAAAATGCAAACGGGTAACTAAAACAATGTCTGAATAGCCTTTTGATATACAGTATTTGCTAAGTACCATTCTTCCCATGACTGCCAGGAAGTCTTACATCACAGCGTACATACCATAATTTCTATTTAATATGTTTTATCTAGTTCATCTCACTTAACCTTCCTGCAAGTCTTCTGAACCCTTTCATATTCTAATTATGCTCAATGACCTTTATGCTTATCCTGGCAAACAAGTATAATTAAGACTTGCATAAACCATATTATGCTCTTAAATACCTTTACTTTTTTCTCCTCCTCTTTTTAATATACCCAAATATATAACGTAATTGATCTTAGTTTTTGAATACCTCACATAAAAAAGTACAGTTGCGTACACTTACCATAAATGTAGATGTTGAGTGTATTCACTGTTGCAGTTATCACATTTGGGTCATCTGCTTGGAGTAGCCCTCAGTCTATCTAATTAACAAAGTCTTGGGTCCTGCGTTGGTTGCTGTCTCTTCTTCCGTGATGTCAGGTAGTCAGGGGTATAAAATATGCAGCTGACACCATTACATCAGTTTTTCTTGCCACAGATGTCAGGTGCCCCCTTAATGGGAAGCAATAAAACATATATATATATACACATATATATATATATACATACATACATATATACACACACACACACACACACACAAGGATATACCTCCAATAAAAAAGCAAATACACCAAAAAGCTTTTAAGCATAGTAAAGGAGAGTAGAGGTATAGCCAAAAAAGTCAGGGGGCTGGAGGGTGGGTAACGAGGACTGCAACAGTGAACACACTCGAACATCTACATTTATGGCAAGTGTACACAACTGTACTATGTTCTTCGTGTTTCACTGTTGCAGTCATCACATTTGGGTAGATTCCCAAAGCTAAGGATGGGAGAAGGAATTTAGATAGCATTAGGACCAGCTATAAGACCCTGCAAGACTGCAGTGGGAAAGCCAGCTCTGGATTTAGAGAAAATTGGCAAATGGTAATGCTTGGTGAAAGTATGTACAGAACTCCAGGTAGCAGCTTCTAAGATGTCCCTGGTAGGGACACCTCTGAGAAACGCTGTAGAGATAGATGCAGCCCTGGTTGAATGGGGTCTGATCCCCTGTGGAATAGGTTTTCCATGGTGTTTATAGCAGAAATGAATGCAATGGCCTATCCATTTAGAAATGGTTTGCTTTGAAATAGCCTTCCCCTCTGCCCCCTGCAGCAAATGCCACCAGCAGTTTTTCAGATTTTCTTTGAGGTTTAGTCCTGTCCAAGTAAAATCTAAGTTGTCTGTGCACATCTAAGGAGTGCAGTATCCATTCCCCTTTCTTCTGTGGATTAGGAAAGAAGGTTGGCAAATGAATGGACTGATTAAGAGCCACACTGGATACCACCATGGGCATGAAGGAGGGATTGGTTTTGAGGGACACCCTGTCCGCATGAAAGATGATGAAAGGCTCCACTGCCATACGGGCCTGTAATTCAGATACCCTTCTTGCTGAAGTGATTGCTAAAAGGAAGGCTGTTTTCCAAGAAAGAAATTTTAAATCTACACTTGCAGCTGGCGCGAAAGGAGGAAGAGTGAGTTTCTCCAATACAAAGTTAAGGTCCCAGGCTGGAGTTGGGGCTCTCCTGGGTGGTCTTAAATTGTTGGCCCCTCTGAGGAACTGCTTGAGCAGTGGATGAGAGAAGAGGGGTGGTTCTGTGTTATAATGAGCTGAAATGGCTGAGGTGTGAATTCTGATGGAGGAAAAAGAAAGGCCCTTGTGAAGCATCTCAGTTAAGTATTGAAGAATCTGAGGTAAGTTGGGCGCTGCTGTGCCCATCCCTAGAGATTGGTTCCAGGCACAGAATCTTTTCCATTTTTCAGCATAAGATTTTCTAGTACTAGGCGTCCTTGCCTCTAAAATTTACTGAGGGATAGTAAAGGAGAGGTTAGGTAATTAGCCTGGCTGCTAGGTTCAGGGTTTGACGCTGAGGGTGCAGAATCTGGTTCACCTGTTGAGACAACAGGGTAGGGGTCTGAGGCAGGTGCCATGGAGCCAACAGTGACAATGCGCAAGAGGTAGTACCAGTGTTGGCGTGGCCAGTCTGGTGCAATCAATATTGTCCTTGGTTTGTCCTGCTTGATCTTTAGTAGTACTTTGGAGAAGAGAGGCAGAGGAGGAAAGGCATACATAAACTGATAGATTTTTCCAGATGAAGGACAGAGCATCCACTTTCCAAGCTTGTTTGTGGGGAGTCCTTGTGCAAAATTTGTCCAATTTGTAGTTCTGGGGGAGGCAAACAGGTCTATATCTGGACTCCCACATTTGTTTGTCAACATGTTGAAAGTCTTTGGTTCCAGTTTCTACTCGTGTGCGTCCAATGAGGTTTCTGCTTAGTCCGTCTGCCAGTGTATTTAGTTTTCCTGGCAGGAATTGAGCCAGTAGATGCACTTGGTAGCTCAAGGCTGTGTTCCACAGTGCCATAGCTAGTCTGCAGAGGGGGGTAAGAATGGGTACCCCCTGTTTGTTTATGTACCACATAACAGTGGTGTTGTCCGTCTTTACCATTAATTGTCCTGGAAGAATGTGGTCCTTGAAGGCAGTCACAGTATTCTGTACAGCTAACGTTTCTTTATGATTGATATTCAGGTGCATTTGACTTGGGTACCATTTGCTCTGAATGCACTTCCCTGCCAGGTAAGCCCCCCATGCATAGTCTGATGCATCTGTTTGGGTTTGGGCGGCATGGGGTAGAGTGAATGGTAGTCCCTTGTTTTGGTGGCAGGCCTATGCCCACCAAAGGAATTCTAGGCGTAGGCAAGGTATGATAGGAATCATTGCTTCTAGATCCTGAGAATGTTGGCACCATAGGTTTTTCAGCTACCATTGTAGTTTGCTCATATGCAGTCTTGCATATGGAATTAGAAGAGTGCAGGATACCATGAACCCCATGGCTTGCAGTATTTGCCTTGCAGATAGGGTTTTTGTGGCCACTAGTTTGAAGTAGGTTGTCAAATGAATTTGTTTCTCTGGCATGAGGAAAGCCATCTGGGAAGTTGTATTCATGCTTGCTCCCAGGAATATAATTTGTTGACAGGGTACCAGGTGTGATTTTTTTCGTTTATGGTGTACCCCAGACAAGTTAGCACCCTTTGTACAAAAGCCCGATTCAAAAGTATGTCCTGGCTTTCTGCCTGAATTAGACAATCATCCAGGTATGGGTATATTTGAATATTTCTTTGCCTGCAAAATGCAATGACTGGAGCTAGGCACTTTGTGAATACCATGGGTGCAGTAGATAAGCCAAAGGGCAGTGCAGAGAACTGACCGTGCACGTAGCCTGCTTTGAAGTGTAGGTATCTTCTGCAAGATTCCCCGATTGGGATGTGCAGGTATGCTTCCTTTAAATCGAGTGTTGCCAACCAGGCATCTTTGCCTAGCATAGGAAGTAACTGAAGAGTCAGCATCTTGAATTTTGGAATCACCAAAAAAGTGTTTAGAGTAGATAGGTCTAGGATAGGGCACCATGAATTGTCTTTTCTGGGTACCAGGAAAAGTCTCGAGTAGAAACCTTGTCCCTTTTCCTCTTCTGGTACCAGTTGAACGGCCTTTATGCTTGAGAGTACTTGTTTTTGAGCCTCTGGCCACCCACTTGATGTTGGCAACGTGTGGAAGTGAAATCTGTATCCCTGGGACATTATATTTAAAGCCGATTTGTCCTGGGTAAGGAGTTCCCAATTCTTTGCATGAAGAGCAATCTTTCCCCCCAAAGGGGCAGTCAGTTGATAAGTGCTTGGAAATTTTAAAAAGAAGTCATTGAGACAGTTTACCATAGGGGGGAGTCTTATTATTCCCAGACTTGGAAGTGGAGACCCCCCACTGCTTAGTTCTGAGAGTCCCCTGGGACTGAAACCTGGGGTTTTTGCTGTGTCTGGGTTTGGCTTGAGAAGACCTGGAAGGGGCTGGAAAAGACCAATTCTTAAGAGTGCCTACTAAATCTAGGAGGCTGAACTTGTAAAAAATCTTTAACAGTTCGCATAGATTTAGCTTTATCTTCCATCTTAACTTCCTCAGCCTTGTTGCCAAACAGGCGGTCCTGATTTAAAGGAGCATCCAACAATTTAGCCTTAACATGATCAGGCAAAGAATGCTCCTTAAGACAAGCATGCCTTCTGAGCACAGACCCAGTAACAGCAGCCCTACAAGAGGCCTCTAATGAATCGAAACCACATTGCAAAGTACGTTTTCCATCTTGTTCGGCAGAATGCATTAAATCTTGTAATTCTTTATTTTCCACACAGTCAGGAATCAACATAATTTTCTGTTTAAGCTGTCCAATAACAAGTTGCTGATATTTTAACACATGAAACTGGCAGTTTAAAGCCCTAATGGCCAAGGTTGCAGAAGTGTGAACCTTCTTACCCCATCTATCCAGTGCCCTGGAGTCTCTATCAGAAGGGGTAGGATTTTTAGCAGTAGAAGCCTTAATGCCGTTGGGCCCCTGTGAAATAGTCTCTGGATCTGCAACAGGATTTTTGAAAAGGAACTTGTGGGACTCAGGGACCCTGTAGTATCTGTCAGGTTTTCTGGGAGCAGGAGGCAGGGAATCAGGGGCCAAACTAGATTCCGAGAAAGCATCATCAACAATGTCTAGTACACGAGGAATAGCTAAAGGCCTATGCTGAGGTAGGAGAAGGAAATCCCTAAGCCTCTTTTTCGAATCAGAAAAATCCTGGCTTTCCCAGTGGAAATGCTCCCTTAGAGTATGTTAGGTTTCCCCAAAAGAAAAATCAGGAGGGGAAGCAGAGGGAATAGAGTTCTCTGCATCAGAATCCGCATAAGTAGGTAAGGGCAAATACAGATCATCAGAAGAGTCAGAAAAAACAGAATCCTGATCAGAAGATTCATAATCAACCTCAGTCCTAGGCCTCTTAGAAGGGGGGGGGGGGGGGTTGGCTAACCTTTGATTACAGTTACTAGATCTTCAGCCATTCTTATCATTTGTTTTTTTAGGCATAGAGGCCTTTGGTTTTTTAGACATGAATCGAGATTTAGGCCTAAGTAATGAAGGAGGCGTCGATTTAATATGCAAGCCCGTAGGCATGAATACACCCTCAGAAGCCGGTGCCTGCACAGCGGCTCCGGACACATCCAAGGTAAAGACATCCGCAGGTTCCATAGTTGAAGCATCTTGCGACATACCAGACTCCGAATGGGTCTCAGCAGAGGTCTGCGAATCAGAAGTAGCGTGTATCGGGCTGCGAAAGCGCCTGAGTACCGGTGATCTGGCAACTGGCTTAGGAGAAGCGTCGTCGGCAGTTTTGGACATCGGCAGCCTGTCTCTGTCTTTATCTTTGTGTTTTTTCAGAATCCGACGACATTTCTGGATAATTAAACTGAGAACCGAAATATTTAGAGGTGAAAATATACCGACGACAGATACTGCGCTGATTAAATAAAGCACAAAACCAACAGCAAGGTACGTCGTGGTCAGGGTCTAGGCAAGTTATACAGTACGAATGAAAATCTTTATGAGGTATTTACTTTCCACAAGTAATGCAATTATTGACTTTTACTGACATCGGTAAGGAGCAAGAAAAAGTTTTCCCAACGGGGTACTTACCTTTAGTTGAAGACTTCGGTTCTGAAACTCGAAAACGAAAATTTCAGGAGTCAGCCGACCGGCACTTGCAAACTGCTTCTGCTTCAGGCACTGCACGGCAAGAAAGTCTGATGTAATGGCATCGGCTGCATGTTTTATACCCCTGATGACCTGACATCATGGAGGAAGGGACAGCAACCGACGCAGGACCTAAGACTTTGTTAATCAGGTCGACTGAGGGAAAACTGCAAGCAGATAACCCAAACGTAATAACTGCAACAGTGAAACACGAAGAACATCTTTGATGTTCTAATACAGACCCCATTCTGTTTGTGTGGGGATTACAGGCCTAATTTTTAATTTTTATTCTGCACTAGACAATGTCCATTAAGTAACATATCCAACAAAAAACAATACTTAAATGAGTTACTAAAGTATTCCATCATGGCATCAAGCTTGGCTTAGCGATGTCTGTTGGGATATCAAAATGCAACAATTGATTAAACATAGTGTGTACTGCATTACCTTTTCTGAGAATGGTCTTTCTTGAAGCCTCTGCTTTCAGTATAGCTCGTGCAGCTGTTTACCCATTACTGTGTTAATTTATTTCCATCAGCAGCACCCTTGAGGCTTTTTTTCCCCTTTCTGTGTAGTAATCCCTCAAGAACTAAGCCAGAATTCAAAGCTTGATGCAGCAATAATGAACTGTGGGACCCTCTACCAGTCGCAACATTGCATTTAAGATTTGGCATCGCTACACTGCGTCAGATAATGTGCTGACACTGACACATTATACGACATCCAATGTCTGTGACGTATTCATACCCCCAGCCACACAGCATCATCAACTGCTTACACAAACTCACATTTGCTCCTACATGGGTTTCAGGACTTGTGTGCAACTTCTGAAACCTGCACCGTAATAAGAACACTGAGCTAGGAATGTACGATTTCCAGCTATATCGTGGACTATGACCTGCATCTGACTAAACTGCAAGAAACTACATAAACATTCCGTGAACAAATGCAGACCATGCAAAGATGCTAACAAAACATAAGCACAAGAAATAGGGTCTGCAGTAGTTGTTATAAGCCCATTCTAACAATGATTACTTCAATAGTGTAAAACATACTCGGGTACTTCAGAGAGGGAACATTTGCTACAAACATGAAAACTTTAAATAATTCCATAGGTATGACAGTAATCTAAATGCAATGCACAAACCATGAATTTGTGGTTATTTTTTTGGTACACATGCTCAGATGGGTTAAGGTACTGCTCAGCTGCTGTGAATTAAGAAGAACTACTGCTTTTTCAGTTGACATTTACTATAACAGACAGTGGCAAAATCAACACTACAGATATTGGAGTGTCAAAATCAACACTACAGATATCGGTTTACTTAGTGTAAAGGTGACTTAAATGTTAGCACCTTAAATGTGATACAAGCAACCAAAGTTTGGTGGAAGTCCTGGCACCTGAGATGCCAATCAGCAGAAGTTGGAATGAACAATTTTTTTTTTTTTTTTTTTTTTTTTTTCTTCAATGGGGATGTCCACTGCTGGGGGTCATAAAGTGGAAAAAAAAAAGAAAAAAGATAAGTCTGCAGAAAACTAATTTCTGCCTGCCTTGCATATAGACAGAACACTAAAGTAACAGTGAATGTGAACAGTTATCAGTGGGGTGGGGGTCAATATTTACATGAATCGCATATATGATGTGCAGCAACAGCATGGATAGCAAAATAAATAAAGAAATTCTAGTCAGCTATGAAATGAAGCCACCTGGTGCCCAACTCATTCCTTCATCCCCTTACTTCAACAATAGGTGCAGTCACCAAAGGCCTATGACACTTTCTGTGGACAGTAAAATATGTCACAAACTCTGCTCACAGACTTGTACAATACCAGCACCGTACACAAACTGAAGTTCCAAAATCTCCTTTAATAATAAAATATTTTAAAAATATCTAAAAATAAAATACTTTCTGTGGACAGGATACCCCACCCTCACCCCGACACACAGAGTAAAATAAGGTGCTTCACTTGGTGCTATGAAATAACTGGACAAATACTACATGGCTGAGAACAGGAAAAAAAAAGACAACACAACCAACAAATGTGTTCTTCCTCCTGCAGGACAAGTCCACAGACTCCTGTAGTGCCCCATGCTATCACTCCAATGTTGAAAAGGCTGGAAGGTTGTCAATTTTTGTCCCACATCTGTTTCTTCCCTTTAGACACATTTGTTTTCAGTCATTCTCCAAATGACACCATACATCTCGATTTCATCCTATCAAAGTGTGAAGTCTCAGGAAACCTTACATTGAGGGGGTATTGTATTATTTTCAATATGTTGAACCACTATACCTCATGCCCAGTATACAACAATGTGAGTAAGGGAACTGAATGCATATTTCTAGGGACCTGCCTTGGTAGTAGAGGTTCATTGACATCCTGCCAATTGTGGCAGTCTCCCTCCTGCAAGCCCACAAGGTCACTGTTGGGAGATTATCAGGAAAAGAAAAAAAATCATCCTAGTAAGTGTAATTTTCTAATTGGCTGGTCAATCCTTTCAACCACATTTGCCTTTATTTCCAATATCCAGGCCAATAACAAAACGCAAGACAACTACATCAAAGACAAACCTCAACCATTTTGTTTGATTCTCTAGCAGAAAGCTAGACTTGTTTTGTGTTACAATTCACTGTTGCCGTTATTTCCTTACCAACTTTTCAAAATAGAAAATAAAAACTTCAGTATGCAGAAAAATACAACAAAAAATAAAATTGCACACAAGTGAGACTGCATCTTCGAGAAAATGTATGCAAAAATAATTTCAGAAACATAAGCAGGACCACTTTTAAAGATACTTGATCACTGTAGACATTTCCAGCACATGACATTAGTACATACAGGTAGAAGAAATGGCACAAAGATGGAATCTACCTGTCTCAACAGTTCTTCTTGCTGCATTCGAATTCGCTCTCTCTCCATCTGGATGCGCTGAAGCCGCAGTTTCTGCTGCTGCTGCTGTTGCTGCTGGGGAGTAAGTGTGGTTGGCAAAGTCAGCATCACTGTCGCAGGTGTCTGTGCTGCGTGGTTCTGTTGTGTCCCATGGCTTTGTTGCGTCAGGCTGGAATTAGAGGCAATCTGCTGCTGCTGTTGGGTCATCACTGTAGAAGAAGATGGAAGCGGAAGGACATTAATTGACCTCTAGGGTCCTGCATGTTGCCATTTGCTAATGTGGAGCTTGTCAAAAGGATAACAATTCTCACCACAATATTTTTTAAACATTCTGGCCATCTGTGTTGCACGCTGGTAAATGTAGTGGAATACATACAGCTTGTCAATATAATGACATTGTGCTAGAACACGATATACAAACAATGGCTCCCAGCTGCAAAGAACATGCACTCAAGTGATGAGCACAGTCAGAATAAACAGAAAATATTCTGTGCAAAACAGGAAACCTGCTATCTCTCATAGCTTGCAACCAACAAAAATGAAAAGACCACATTTAGAAAAATACACAAAGCTGTGATTATTTCAAGTAAGGAAAATTATAACGCCAAGAATAAGATGGCAAAAGCAAAACTTCTTGATTTAAAACTTTAATGCTGTCAAATTTTGAGACAAAGTTTGGCCTGTACACACAGAACTTTGTGGCTACTACTATCTTGTCTCATTACCTTCTCAGGGAATGCCTTGACGCCATATCCTGCTGTTAGAAGTTAATGACATAATGAGGCACACAAAAGGAAAGATAGAAAAGGGATGCCTGCCACAATTGTCACTGGCATTTTTACTTATGAACTCTGAAAATACATATTGTCATGCATATCACTCGGTTCAAAAGTAGCAGCAAAATAAAAAAAAAGAATGAATACAACAGAAGCTATTCCATAACAAAAATAAAACTACTCTATAGGAAAATACAAACCAACATAAAAATATTTCTGCAGGGGCCTGTGCCTCCTGTGCTCCCTACACCAAACCCAAATACACCAACTTTGTGTGTACTGTTCATATATCTAGTGTAACATTTCTTATAACTTTTGCAGTTTTGGAACGTTGAAACAGCTACTTGTTGAAACTTAAATTTCTAAGGTTAAACTCCTCTTGAAGGAGTTACAGCTGAGAAAGACTTTGCAGAAGCGTGGCACTGCAAGTCTTGGAGTAATGAGAATAACATATTCCTCAACAAACCAAGTAATCCCTTTACTCTTTGGCGGAGCAACCTCATTAGCAGTACATTTAGTTAAGGGGTGGGAGGCTAGGCTGCCATACTAGGGGTAACCCCTTACAGAAAAGGTATGTTACCTGGTTACACTTCTTACTTGCAATGCATCACATACAGTGTACTTTCAGAACATTAAACCAAGTCCAGGAGGATGAGGTGCCCAAAACAAAACCAATAAAAAGAAAAAAAAAACACCTTAAAACATTTAATGTGTTCCACAGCAAACAAAGCACAACACAGCACTTTCAGAACATTGTTATGACCCCTTACACATTTCCTGCCATGTAACACTTAACTTTGTTTTACATTTTAAGGCTATGCTTCACAGTACAATACGAAAAGTTGCACAGTTGTCGTTTAAACTTAAAACGCTTAGGTGTTCAAATGAAATATGCCAAAGTTCAGAACATTCATATACATCTGGAGCATTTATCCCCGGGCTTCTGCTGAAAACAGGCTCTGTGGAGCCTAGTCGGACTTTCCCAGTCAACAAATGTAAAATAAAATAAAAATCTCATCACAGTGCTTGTTAACTGCACACTGTTAAGACCTTCAACAATTTTACAAACTACCACTTGGTAAAATAATGGTACAAGTCAATGTAACAGTGGCACACTTCTGCAAACTGATTCTGTTGCTCACAACTCAGTAACGGCATTAAGAAGAGTTTACCCTTTGAAATGAAAAAAAATAAGCACCAGTTGCAACCTTCCAAGACTTCATTAGGTTATAAGAAATGTTACAGTACACACGTGAACAATACATTCACTTTCAACATGTACCTACTAAATGACATCATACTTCATGAATTTCTGGGAAAGTCATTTAATGAAAATCAAATAAATCAAAACTGCCGATTCATTTCTGACACTTTAAAACATTAGAAAACATAAAACAATCTTCTTAAAACTATGCAGGGGAATTAATATTGCACAGAAGATAAAGCTATGATCAAAACATGCCCTCCTCCCAATTTCTGCACACAGCTGTCTTATTTCATATACCTATCATCTCCCAATGGCTGTACTTTAGGAAGACTGGGAAAAGCAGCTGCTTTTCCACTCTGGTATTATGTTATAAACAAAACTGCAAACAAAAATAAAAAAAATAAATAAAAAAAAGAAAGGCTTGAGGGCTCAGAAGCTTACATACAGTCCTGGATACTGCAAATCTGTAACTAAATGAGTACACAGATACACACTTACTTTGATAGCTTTGAGGCATCGTTAACAAAGAAACATTTTTAAGGTCAAGTTCCGCATATATTTCAGGTTAAAATGTTACTTCCCCATTAATTATAACTAATAAACTAGGCATAAAATCTTTGTTCCTGACAAAAAGACCCCAACTCATTTGTGCTCATCATACCTATCAACTGTCCCTGAAGCCGTGGTGGTGCAGCGGTAGCGTTGTCGCCTCACAGCAAGAGGTTCTCCCGTTTGATTCTCGGCTGGAGCACCTTCTGTGTGGAGTCTGCATGTCCTCCCCGCGGTCGAGTGGCATTCAAAAGACATGCATAAATGGGCGTGCCTTCGTTGAAAACTGGGCGTCGAGCTGGCACCGTAAAAATCTACTGCCAATCATTAGCGGACCGGAGTTCCGCTGTGGCAACCCTTAACCGGGAAACGCTTAAAGAAGAACATACCTATTAACTGCCCCTAATTTTGCAGAATGTATCTGATTTTGCCTCAGATTTCTTTGCTTTGTCCCTCATAAAATGTTTGATTTTCTGGTAAATCACTGAGGATTACAGATAGTTAATAAAACAGCCTTGCTTAAACTGGAACGTGCTCTTACTTCTTTAAAAACAAAAAAAGAGAAAAAAAGTAATAACTACAGTAAAGTGCCCACAATTAGAACAGCTTCTTCTGCTCCTATAACCTACAAATATAGCCTTACCAGAAGGCATGCTAGCCTCTCTCAGCTGGGTAAACCCTGCTCTGTTTTCCCTCGCTACGCCCAGGCTCACTCTGCTCCCCTACCCTACATCCGCATTCCAATTACATTTATACTTATCCATACCCCTCAGTCCAATCTCCTTCCAACCACACCCCCCAACACCAAACATACGCATCCAATCATCTTCCAGCCCAACCCTTTTTCCACCTTCCCAATTTAATTAACACCTCCCCCCTGCTACACTACTGGTACTTTTAACCATTTTACACTCATATCTCGTTGAACCATATTCAACCTTCTCTACCCAACTGTATTCCCAAGCATCCCACCCTTACCCCATTACTTTAACCTCCACACTCGTACCTTCCCTTTTCTGTCTCAACAACTCTACTAATTTACTACCCTTACACAAGATACTTGCCTATTACACTCTACTCCTCACAATATGTCCCTCATTTACAAACTTGCTCTCCTTATTTTTACTATTTACTTCTCTCTCCTTCTCACACAGCTTGCACATCTCTTAAACCCATATCAGCAACATCCCCATATTATCATACCATCTCCAGCTACTCAACAATCTGGTCCAGTCTGTATGCTAATGATCCAATTTTAGAATCAAAAACTGATTATTCTCTCTACACAAAATACTGCTCCTAGCACAATTCAGTACCATTTTGGGAACCTAACAAAATTACTCTATCCAAAATCCTGTATTTCCCGTCCTAATCTACTTCAGAGTGGTGATATACACCCTGACCCTGGCCCTTCTTCTCAACATGCCCCAAACTCCAATAAAACCCTCTATTTTACTACCATCAACATCCAAAGTATAAGAAATAAAATTCCCCAACTACATGGATGGCTAAGTCAATACAAACCCAGCTTTACAGCCATCACCAAAACTTGGCTAAAACTATATATAAAGGACACAGAATTTCTACCCCCAAACTAGTCTTAAGAACAGAGACATCACAAAAAAGGTGGGGGCATTGTCCTATTATATCCAAGCACCTTCACAGTGGTTCCTTATTCTAAGACCATTCCTACCTTCTCCACTGCAGAGGTACTTATTTCCTTCTTAAAACTAAACAACCAAAAAAACCTATGCATCACTGTTATAATCATTCCCCCAGGCAATTATATTCCAGTTCTTGAGGATATCCTTGCCTGGACTACCAACAACATAAAAAATGAAACAATCATCCTAGGTGATGTCAATATTAACTGGTTAGACATCCCCAACAGTAAACCCCTCCTTAGGCATCAACCTTCTTTACTCAGCTCATCTCAGATATCACAAGTCCTGACAAACAACACAGCAAAGGCACAATTCTACATTGGATCATGGTCTCAGACCCTAAAAACACCTCCACCTCCGCTATACTCCCAGATAGTATAAGTGACCACTAGCATTCACAATACGTAATCCCACTACTTTACCAAACAGACATCAATACAGATATACTAGAGATCTATCCCATTTCTCCCCTATTGTACTCAATGACACATTGTACAACACTAACTGGAATTCCTTAAAATCTCTCCCTCTTAATGAAGCAGTAGAATTCTTCAACTCCACATTTCTTAGGATCCTTAATACTCTAGCCTCTCAACGACTTAAAAAAAGTCAAGACTTATCATGCTAAATGGCTTACCAAGACCACAAAGCACATCATATCCTCTAGAGACAAAGCCTGGAAAACCTGCCAAAAAAACAAGAGAGATTCCAACCTCACACTATATAAACAACTTTGCAATCAGGCCAAATTGTTAGTTACCAAAAACAAAAAGAACACTTCCAAACACTCCAAAACCAACAATCATAACCCCAGAAAATTTGGGGGAGGAATCAAATCCCTACTCCACCTTGGAACACACTATAATCCATCCCCTAAAACAACAATAGCCCTGAAATAACACCCTCTGAGTTAGCCTCACTTTTTAACTCCTATTTCATAGAAACCATCAATAAACTTACTACCACCTTCCCTCCTGTCAACACAAATCTACCAAACAGTAATATATTACACACCCCTCCTACTTCAAATTCCACTTTCTCACTCTCTCCTATACCTACCTCAACCATAAAAAAAGTCTTCTCAAACTAAAACCTTGCACCAACGCCCCTGACCATCTACCAGCTGAATTCTTACAATTATCAGCTTCCTCCATAGCATATCCCATCAGCAGCCTCATCAATAGACCCATCCAGGAATCATGCATACCAGATATCTGGAAAAAAGCATATGTTCTTCCACTTCATAAAGGTGGCAATAACTCTGACATCTCTAATTTCAGACCTACTGCTATACTTTCCCCATGTCCAAAATACTCGCAAAGTGCATTCAAACTCAGATCCTTAATCACCTGGTTACGCACCAACTGCTCTCCCACACTCAGCACAGCTTTAGGCCTGGACATAGCACTAATACCACCCTTATGTCCTTCCTAGACCCAGTTAACAGAGCCCAAGACTCTGGTTCCATAGTATCCGCACTCTTGATTGATCTTTCAAAAGCATTTGATATAGTCTCCCACCCCCTCCTGCTAACCAAACTATCCAAACTGAGCATTTCTCCCCCAACTCTCCAAAGGTTTTCCAACTACCTCACTAACAGGTAACAGTCTATCTGGCAACACTGCTTCTCCCCTTTCATAAATACCAATACAGGTGTACTCCAGGCCTCTATACTAGGCTCCCTTCTTTTCAGTATATTTCTCAACTACTTCCATACCACTCTTTCCATCTCTACTATAATACAATATGCTGATGATTCCACTATTATTTCCTCTTCTAAATCGGCTTCCCTATTACAATAACTTACCCAAGAAGCTTTCATCTGGATGTCACAGAACCACCTTGCCGTTAACCCCAATAAAACTAAACTCTTAATCTTTACTCCAACAAAATGCTGCCCAGTAAACAGATCTGAACTCTCTGTTCAGTCCCAAAATAATACCATCATTGAAATTGTTTCCAACACTAAACTGCTTGGTGTCATCCTTGACAAACTTACCTTTGACCTTCATATCCATAACATCAAAAAAAAAAAATTAAAAACTAGGATCCCTTTATAGGAATAACTACTTTCTTAGTCCTCCTGAAAAAAAAGCTCTTGCCTCGGCATTCCTGCTTCCACCTCTCTTATATGGCACCCCCATCCTTATCAACATACAGTCCTCTCTGAAAACTAAACTCAACTCAAGTTACAATAAAATTGCCAAATTTGCTACAAACACCAAATTCTCCACCCACCACTGCACCACATTGCAGGAACGAGGCTGGCTCGAACTCCCCCATCATCTAACATACTTACAACTTGCTACTGCCCACAAACATATCTACTTCCTAGAAGTCTACCCTTTCCTCACTAGTATACTGACCATGTATCATCCAAATCATTACCTCAGGTCTGAAAACAAAATGCTATTAAATGTCGACAAACCTAAGCTCTCTGCTGGTCAAATGCTGTACTCCTTTACTGTCTCTAAATTATGGAACAATCTTCCCCCTTCACTCAGAGCTATGTCTAATCCCTATACCTTTAAAAACTCCCTTAAATTACATCTCGCCTCTCATTGGATATGTACCTGCACCTCCACCAACAACCCTAAAACCTGACCTGCCCTCTCAATATCCATCTCCTCTACACTCAACATCTCCTCTACACCAACTCTTTTCTCCACTACCTACTTTACTCGTTAGTGAATTCCTTCAGCCTAAGTGTCACTCCTTAAGTGTATACCTTCCTCACTAGTGTCACCAATGTAATTCCACTGTTCTCAATTAATTGAATCGTCATGAAGTTGTTATATGCTAATGTGTCTTATAAACCCTGTACTATGTAATAACTATGGAGCTTTTCTCCCCCAGGCCTACACTGAAAATGGGTTCTTCAAGGCCCAGTGGACTACCCCAATAATCAAATGCAATAAATAAATAAATAAAATGGTTTCTTTAATATGACTCCATAATATACAGCAACACACCACATTGTGCATCCTGTGAATATACCGTATCCACGTTTCTTACCATGTCTAGTTTTTACCTCAAGACATCTTTAAGGTCACAAAGTACAAGGTTGTAGTAAACTGCAAATATGCATCACTTACTCTACTAATTTAACAAATCAACATCCCCCTTTGAAAAGAGCATACATATTTCTAGAAAAGTGCATACACACTTCACCTAGCGGAATAAGGACAACTGCACCTGTACAATGTATACTACTGAGTGTCTGAACATGCCTTTGCATTCACAGAAATGCTCTCCTTGCTGTCATGCTTTACCCTTTGTCCACTATTGAAAAAAATAGAACATACTTGTCTTTTAGTCACGAGCTTTCCCCAGCCATCAACTCTCATTCTGCTTTTGTATCTGCAGTCTATACCCTTTCTTTCAGATTTCTTTTCATTCAGGACATTGACCTACAGCTTCTAAAAAACAGCATCCAATTTTCATGCACTGAAATCATGGGAATTATACCCATGATTAAGTGTCATTTCCAGTCATTACTGTGATTTCATTATATAGTTTTAAGTAGTCAATATAAGGACAAAGTACAGTTGTGTACACTTACCATAAATGTAGATGTTCAAGTGTATTCACTGTTGCAGTCATTACAATTGGGTTATCCTGCTGGCAGGCTACCCTCAGTAGGCCTGAATTAGAAAGTCTAGTACAGGTGTCGGTTGCTGTCGCCTCTTCCCTGACGTCAGTGTGCCAGGGGTATAAATGATACAGCCGACACCATTTTCTTCAGTTTTTCTTGCCCCAGATGTCAGGTGCCCCCCACAGGGTAGGCTAAAAATATGCCAATAAAACATGCATGCACCAAAATATATACAATACCTTCATCTATACAGCAAATACACCACATAGGTTGTATAGGTCAGAGAAGAGCAGATAAACTGCAGCAAAGATATGGGGGATGGTGGGTGGGTAACCTGGACTGCAACAGTGAATACACTTGAACATCTACATTTATAGTAAGTGTACACAACTGTACTATGTTCTTCGTGTTTCACTGTTGCAGTCATTACACTTGGGTTGAATCCCAAAGCTAAGGTTGGGAGGCTGGAGCTAAATAGCATTAGGAGCAGCTATTAGGCCCTGCAGAACTGCAGTGGCAAAGCCTGTCCCCTTGGATTTAGAGTAGAATGGTAAGTGATAGTGCTTTGTGAAGGTGTGCACTGAACTCCAAGTAGCAGCCTCTAAAATGTCTTTGGTTGGTACTCCCCTGAGAAAGGCTGCTGAAGTGGCTGCTGCTCTAGTTGAATGTGGCCTTATGTCCTTAGGTACTGGTTTGCCATGTTGTGAATAGCAGAAACAAATGCAGTGGCCTATCCACTTTGAAACAGTCTGCTTTGAGATGGCCTTTCCTTGTGATCCTGCAACAAATGCCACTAGTAATTGCTTGGTCTTTCTGAAAGCCTTGGCTCTGTTCAAATAGAAGCGTAGCTGTCTGTGTATGTCCAAAGAATGCAGAATTCTCTCCCCCTTATTCTGTGAGTTTGGATAAAAGGTAGGCAAATGAATAGTTTTGGTTAAGGGCCACACTGGACACTACCTTAGGCATAAAAGTCAGGTTTGTCCTCAGAGAAACTCTGTCTGGATAAAAAATTATAAAAGGTTCCACAGCCATGAGTGCCTGTAGCTCTGAGACTCGTCTTGCAGAAGTTGTTGCTAGGAGCAGAGCTGTTTTCCAAGATAAAAACTTTATATCAGCTGTAGTGGCTGGCTCAAAAGGAGGCAGGGTGAGTTTTTCCAAAACATAATTGAGGTCCCATGCTGGTATTGGTGATCACCTTGGAGGCCTTACATTTTTGGCCCCTCTGAGGTACTGCCTTAATAACGGATGCGAAAAGATTGGTGGCTCTGTATTGTAATGATCCGAAATGGCAGAGGCATGAATTTTTATAGATGAGAAGGATAAGCCTTTGTCCAGCATCTCAGTCAAGTATTGCAAAATCTGAGGAATATTTGGAACAGCTGTGTCAATTCCTTGTGCCTGGTTCCAAGCACAGAATCTCTTCCATTTTCTAGCATAGGATTTTCTAGTACTAGGCCTCCTGGCCTCCAAAATGACATCCATCACCACTTTAGTAAGAGGTGTATTTTGTATGACTACATCATCCTCCACGCTGCCAGATTTAAGGTCTTGAGTTGGCTGTACAGGATCTGATTGTTCTGCTGGGGCAGTAAATGAGGCACTTGAGGTAAGGTCCAGCCTGGGCATTGAGCCAAGTTCCTTAGGATTGGATACCAGTACTGGCGTGGCCAGTCTGGGGCAATTAGTATCATTTTCAGATTCTCCTGTCTGATCTTTAGGAGTACCTTGGGGAGGAGAGGCAATGGAGGAAAGGCACATACTGTTAGGTTTTTCCAGCTGAAGGATAGGGCATCCAATTTCCATGCCTGTCTGTGATGAGTCCTTGTGCAGAATCTCTTTAGTTGGTAGTTGTGAGGTGAGGCAAATAGATCTATGTCCGGGCATCCCCATTTCCTTGTTACCATGCTGAAGACTTGTGGATCCAATTTCCACTCGTGGGGATCCATGAGGTTTCTGCTTAGTTCGTCTGCCAGAGTATTTATCTTTCCTGACAGGAATTGTGCCTGCAGATGTACTTGGTAAGTCAATGCTGTGTCCCACAAAGTCATGGCTAGTTTGCAAAGGGGGTAAGAATGAGTGCCTCCCTGCTTGTTTATATACCACATGACAGTGGTATTGTCTGTCTTTATCAGTAGTTGTCCCAGATGAAGTAGGTCCTTGAAGGCTGTCAGGGCATTTTGAACAGCTAGCATCTCTTTTTGATTGATATGCAGATGCATTTGGTTTGTGGACCATGTGCCTTGAATACATCTTCCTGCCATGTGGGCTCCCCAGACATAATCTGATGCATCCATTGCTAATGTCTGTGTGGCTGGTGGTAGAGTGAATGGCTGTCCTTTGTTCTGGTGACAGGCCTTCGCCCACCATCGAAACTCCTGTTGCAGGCAGGGAATGAGAGTAATCATTGTTTCCAGGCTGTGGCATTGTTGAGTCCAAACACTTTTTAGGTACCATTGAAATTTCCTCATATGCAATCTTGCATATGGAATTAGTAGAATGCAGGTTGCCATGAAGCCCAAAGCCTGCAGAATTTATCTTGCAGATAACTGGGCCTTTGTTGCCAACAGTTTGAAATAGGTAACCAGATGTCTTTGTTTGTCTGGTGTGAGATAAACCATCTGGGCAGTTGTATTTAAGCTTGCACCCAGGAATATTATCTCTTGAGAGGGTACTAGTTTTGATTTCTGTTCATTGACTGTGTACCCTAGGCATGGTAGTAATCTCTTTACAAACGCCAGATGCTGTAGTAGAATGTCCTTGTTCTCTGCTTGAATATGGCAGTCGTCTAAGTAAGGATATATTTGTATTCCTCTTTGTCTGGAGTATGCAATTACTGGAGCCAGGCAATTTGTGAAGACCCTGGGCACAGTAGATAAGCCAAAGGGCAGTGCAGAGAATTGGTAATGCATGGAGCCAACTTTGAATCCGAGGTATCTTCTGCATGTTTGTCTGATTGGGACATGCAGGTATGCCTCTTTTAGATCTAAAGTCACAAGCCAAGCCTTTTTGCCCAACTTGGGCAGAAGCTGTTGTAGAGTCAACATTTCAAATTTTGGAATATCTAGGTATGTGTTTAGAATAGATAGGTCCAGTACTGGTCTACAGGCTTTGTCCTTTCCGGGTACCAAGAACAGTCTTGAATAGAATCCTTGTCCCTGCTCTTGCTGTGGCACTCGAATGGCCCTCAAGTCCATGAGGGATGAAAGTTGTTTTTGTGCCTCTGCACATTGATTGCGTGGCAGGTCTGGCATACCGTTTGGCCTTGGCAGGGTGTGAAAGTGGAACTTGTAGCCTTGTGATACTATATTTAGAATCCATTTGTCCTGGGTGATCATGTGCCAATTTTGTGAAAAAGTGCTAGCTTTCCCCCCAAAGGGGCTGCCAAAAGATAAGTGCTTGGTGCTGGAAGGGGGAAGTCATTGAGACTCGTTTCCTGCATGGCTGTGATTTTTCCTCTCCATTCTCGGAGGTAGAAGCACCCCATTGTTTAGGCCTGTTTTAGATCTTCCTCTGGGGTGACTGTATCTGCCTCTTTGTGGCCTATCGGACACTGGAAAGGACCAATTCTTTGTGGGCCAGTTCCTGATAAACCTGGGAGGCTGTACCTGCAAGAAATCCTTGACTGTTTGCATAGATTTAGCTTTGTCCTCCATTTTCTTCAACACCTCTTCTGCTTTAACACCAAACAAAGTATCATGCTGTAATGGAGCATCTAATAGTTTTGCTTTAACATGATCGGGCAGAGTCTGTTCTTTTAACCAAGCATGCCTCCTAATGACAGAACCTGTAACAGCGGGAGGAGGCCTCTAGAGAATCAAAACCACATTGCAAAGTATACTTTCCAACTTGTTCAGCTGCATGCACTAAATCTTGCATTTCCTTGTTGTCTGCACATTCTGAATTTGTTGACATTTTCTGTTCAAGCAATGACATAAGATACTGATTATATTTAAGCATATGAAATTGGAAATTTAAGGCTCTTACAGCCAAGGTTGCAGAAGTATAAATCTTTTTACCCCATCTGTCTAGGGCCCTATAATCCCTATCAGAGGGGATAGAGTTTTTTGCAGTACAAGCCTTGACCCGTTTGGGACCCTGAGAGATGGTTTTTGGGTCAGCAGCAGGGTTTTTAATAAAGAAATTTATGTGAATCAGGAACCCTATAGTATCTGTCTGGCTTAATAGGAGCTGGTGGTAGAGAGTCTGGAGATAGACTGGACTCTGAAAAAACATCACCTACAATGTCTAAAACAGGTGGGATAGTAAGGGGCCTGTGCTGAAGCAATAAAAGGAAGTCTCTGAGCCTTTTCTTGGATTCTGAGTAATCTTGGCTCTCCCAGTGGAAATGCTCCCTCACAGTATGCAGCGTCTCCCCAAAAGAATAATCCTCAGGAGGGAAGACTGAAGGGATAGATTCTTCAGCATCAGAGTCCTCATAGGTAGGAAGAGAATATTCCTGTTCAGTGGAGGAATCAGAGGAAATGGAAACCTGGTCTGAAGATTCGTATTCTAACTCTTGCCAAGGCCTCTTATCAGGAGGGGGCTGGGAACCCCTGATCAAAGTAATAAGGTCTTCGGCCATTTTAAGTATCTGTTTTTTAGGCATGGAGGCCTGTCCAGGAGAATGCTGTACTTGTCTCTTTGTCTTTAGAGCTGCTTTAGTCTTTGCCTTTGAAGCTGAAGTAGGTTTCACATATAACTGTGTAGGCTTGAAAACACCCTCCGAAGCCGATGCCTGCTCAGCGGCTTGGACCCGTCTGAGGGAATCGTTTCTGAGTGTCCAATACCTTGAGTTTCCAGCGGCCTCGTCGGCTCCACGTGGGAGTCGGAAGCGGCCTGTGGCTCTGAGGTAGTGGGTGTCAGGGGCTGCGAAAGCGCCTCACTGAGAACCGGCGACAGGCCTAGCAAAAGCCTTGTCCTCGTTTTTGGATCTCGGATGCCTGTCCTTTTCTTTTTCCTTGCGCTTTTTATAAACTCCGGTAGTCGGTTGTTCCGACGGCATTATGTAATTAAATCTTCTGCCAAAGTAATGGAATGCAAAATCGTACCGACGCTTAATAGTGCGTTGGTTAAATCTAGCACAAAACCGACAACTAGCAAAGTTATGGTCAGGGCCTAGGCAAGAAATACAGTAAGAATGAAAATCCTTACGAGGTATTTGCTTCCCACAAGAAATACAATTAACTTTTTCTGACATCGGACTGGAACAAGAAAAAAGTTTCCCCAACGGGGTACTTAGCTTTAATGACGACTTCGGATCTGAAATTCAAATTTGAAAAACTCAGGAATCGGCCGACCGGCACTTGCGAACTGCTTTTGCTTCAGGCACCGCGCGGCAAGAAAGACTGAAGAAAATGGCGTCGGCTGCATCTTTTATACCCCTGGCGCACTGACGTCAGGGAAGAGGTGACAGCAACCGACGCCGGACCTAGACTTTGGAATTCAGGCCGACTGAGGGTAGCCTGCCAGCAGGATAACCCAGTTGTAATGACTGCAACAGTGAAACACGAAGAACATCTAAAAGTTTTGCAGAATAACTGCTCTGCTGCAACTCATAAAATTCTGTGAAATATTTTCTCCAATAATCACACAGACTAAATTCCAATATGTTATGGTATTTTTCCTTGGAAAATGGACTAGTGTCCTTGTTCATCATTATTCCATAATATAACTGTGCTCAGTTCTTCCATCTAATGAAATCTCACTCTCCCACCATGACGTCTTAAGAGATTATTTTCTAAATAAGTCCTCTTTAAATCAAGCTAATGATGCATTTTACAATTAACTCTTACTGCTCTAGGCATCTTCTGGTACCACTTTGTTCCTGAATGTTTTCTCAACCGAAGTCACTAAAGCCCTGACATCTCCTACTTACCTAATAAATTCTACCTCACATCTTCTATCATTATCAACTACAAACCACACTCTCTCATTGTCAGCATCACAAAGCAACTTTCTCATCTGTTGCATTTTTCTGACATGGCACATTTTGTTCTTTCTGCCAAAACTGCTTTTCTTCTCACTACCATTTCATTATGATGACTCGTCAAGGTATTCTATAGCATGTTGTCTCATTTGGATCCCCCCATAGGCCATTGAATATTAACCTGCAAACTTACCAAGTTACACCATCCCACCCTATAGTGTATCTGAACCTTTGCTTACATTTTCTGAAAAAGCATGCTGATTTAATGGCAAAGCAATGCACACGAACATACCACTTCTAAGTTCAATGCGCCATAATGCACAATCCTGTTAATTCATGTATAGAGATCACTCCTGTGTGTTCCTCAGGATGGCGGGATAGCTTAAACTTTATAACAATAAATTTAAAATCTCCTACTAGACTTGTGAAATTAAGGAACTCTCCTGCACTCCTTACCCTGGCCTAATACTTTTCTATATATCCAACTGGTTCGATCCCTCAAGCAGAATTACATGTCTTAAACTGGCAGGTAGGGTTACCACCTATCCCACTTTGCGAGGGACAGTCCCTCTTTGGGCAGTTGTGTCCTGACAAAAAATTGTAAAAATGGCAAATGTCCTGAGATTTTAGGACAAAATTATTTCCTATATTTTATGTAATAGTTGCATAAAACAGTTATGTATCTAAAATACCTAAATGTTACAAGAAACAGAATAAGCAACTAAAATGCTACAAGAATAAGCTTTTATTTACGCAAAAAAGTTAAGTTCTAACCTTAAAAGTTAAGTTCTAACCTTTGTACTTACCATGGGTATGTGTCGGCCTGTAAAATCTGATGTTTGTACCAAAAATGTCCCACTTTGGCCATTTGAAAAGGTGGCAACCCTACTGGCAGGTGTAGAGACAGATGGACAATGTTCACTACCTGCAGAAGTGCTTAACATATTAAACTGAGTTCTACTCGCTCATATATTTATTCCAATCACACTTAGCTCTCTCGCAGCTCATGAGACTCCTTTGGAGTTCATCCGCCCATATTACCTCACTCCTTTCATCTACACTTTCTGCTTAGCCTCTCTTTCCCATTTTTATACCTCACAACTCTTGCCTTCTTTATACCCTGTCAGTCTTCTTATTTATTCCTCTTCTCAACTTACCCTCACCCCTTCAGATGGGCCATAAGATTGCAAGAGCTTCTCCTCTTTCTGTATTATTACCATCTTATGATAATGAAAACTTATGGTTATTCACTTTTTCCCAACTTTGTACCTGTGTTATCAGAATGATGGGAAGTGTTTTTTATTCTTCTTTTACTGCGTATTTTGAATGCCTGCCTTTCATAAGTTGATAGTGTGTACAGCTTTCCTGCCTAGACCTCCATTAAAATACGCATGATTCAGCTAACAAAAGAAATAAATCCTGGATAATACCACTTACTGTTTCATTTTTACTGCACTTAGAAAATTAGGAGAAATGTCTGAAAAATTAAGACTTTACAGGTACTTCAGTGAAAAATCATGGCAACTTTAAAACGTGACTCAGCCCTGCAGTAAAACCTTCAGGCACAGTAATGGAAATGCAATGCAACTATAAACAGACAAACAGATTATTCACTTATTTTTGCATTTGTCTCTCTGCCAAACCTGATATAGCCATGACAGAGTAACTGCATTTATATGACATTCATGCACGGTATAAATCTTGACTTAAAAAAATATGTATTATTTGTGCAGTTTCATATGAAATCTGTGGGCGAGATAAGACTAATCACACATTTCAACTTTGTTTAAACACAGTAGCCACTTTTTAACAGGTTTCGGCTAGCCAATTAGCTAGTTTCACTTATTCTTAATCCATCTGCATGCATGAGTACAGGGGAGAAGGGGAGTATGTCTTCAGATGTTGTTCTGCAGTGTATATCTTACACATGTCTACATCATTTTGGTGGGATGCAGCTTCACTTTCTGTGACATTTGCTTCTCCACCCTGGAATCTGTTAGCAGTTTGTTGAGGCCTACAGTGATGTAAATGTTCCCCCTCAGAAAAGATTGTGTTGCAAGCCCCCCCCCCCCACCATCTGCTCAACCTTTTCAAGACTTTTTGCATGAATGATGATATACTTCATTTTTTTGATAAACAAACTACTAGACACAAGCATTTAAAGTTGAGCAATACAATTTTTAGAATAATTTAAAACATTTCTTTCAAAGTAATTATGCAGACAGTAAAATGGTTGGGATGATAAACTGAAATTAACATTTAAAAAGGCAATAAAACAGAAATCCACTTTGCACTTGATACAGAAGTTTAATACACCAAACAGGATCAATCACAGTGAAGCGGTTTCGTCTTTAGAAATAAAAGAACAATGAATGAAACATTCAAACCAAAGTTCAATACTGATACTGCCCCGTTATTTACCAATCAGTAACTAAATAACATAAACCAATCACTAAGGATATTTAAATCTTTATGAAATGGGTAACCAAATACCTGACCGATGACAACCTTAGAAATACAAATTGCACCAAACTGGTGTCCAACAAAAGTCTTGAAACTACAAACAATGAATAACTTCAAATCAAAGTTAAAGTCTAGACGCTCTTAGCTTTAATTCACTCGTGATTGAAATTGCTTTGTTTAAACCAGGAAAGTTACTGGCATCTAAACAAAATTGCCAGAGCATCTCCCGATGTAAAAGAGAATTTCGCCAATCCCCTGAAAAGGCTGAGGTTTAGACCCAGTATAATATGAAAAACCTGAACTTAGGAAAGTTATGACAAAGAGAAGCGTGTCTAGCTAACACACTCGTCATCTTTTCTTAAAATACTATAAACATGTTAATAAATCCTTCTGTTAAAAGCATTACTAGTTTTGCCAATGTATAAAGCTAAACATGTGGTGCATCTAGCCATGTACCACCACTATGCTAAGTGGACGACTATGTCACAGTTGCTGTTAAACCTCTGAGCTTTCTCCATGAGGTTTTTCTTAGCTTGAACTGTCCTATCTTGCTGATTATTGGAGTGAGCATAGTTTGGAGTACATGATACATGCTGAAATTCTCACTGCTGGGAAAATCTCTTTCCTGCTTTCATAGTGTGTGACCTTACCCAAGACAACTAAACTGTGCCGGGTATCCCTATACCTCCACTTGAAAACAAAAAGTTAAGTGCATTGATAACACTAACATTTATAATGTCCCTAAAACTTCTTTTGAAACGCTGAACAATCAGCACAGTCTCTGACCTAAAACATCTATGTCCCAGCTCTACTTCAAGGTTCTCTTGGTATTGTGTAGGAAATCCTGACTTATCATGGGTTATGGCGGGCTGAACACCAAGCAGGTCTGTTATTGGCCAGCATAACATATCACACACACTTTCTTTACACATTAAAATTCCCAACTGCGAGTTGCATATTCTAGGCAACATTTTTTTTTCCTTAGCTGATTAGGAAGTGCAACTTTATCTGCTTTATGCATGAAATTTTGCCTTCAGCTTACTTCCTTTTTGCATAAAAAATAGGGTTGTATTTCTTTCACGGCAGACGTTGGCTCTGGTTGGGCTTTCATTGTTACATCTCAATACACTCAGTTCTGGCTTACTCTAAATAGAATTTTGAAAGGGTATTGGTTTCTTTACGGTCATAGGCAACTGTGCCATTACCCAGTCCACTTCCAGTTGTTCTCCTAAACAATCTTCTTGTTAATGTGTTGGGTGACAACTCGTCAAATCCACCACATGCATTCATTTGCATGGCTTATACTTCACAATCAGTGCATTTTACTGGAGTGCCTGTGAAGTTTTACACAAGTATTTAAATATAATCTCCAGTAACACAAACTTCCCCACAGATAATTTCAACCAAGACTTCCCCCTAACTGATCATCTTTATTCTGACATTCTTTTAAGGCTGTTAATTAGTAAATGAATGGTTTAACGTTCCAGCACCAATACGATTTTAACTGGCAATTTACTTGTTTGGATTTTTTTTTTTTTAATATCAGAATATTCTGAACACATGTACTATGTGCTATATTTTTTTCTGCTCTGTACTTCTGGTAAAATTCTACATAACATTTTGCTAATTTCCTTAATGGCAAACTCACCATTGACAAGGTTATTTTTTTCTTTTATAAAGATACTTTGTTGTGCCCAGAAATCTCATTAGAAGTTACCTGCCCTTGGGTGAAAGCATCTATACTTTGGCTTTTACGTTTTTCATTATTAGATTTAGGCTCTCTGATTATAAATAAGCTAATTTATTTCAGCTCTGTAACTCCGATTTTGCACCTTACCCTTTTATGGCTTTAAGTTTTTATCTCTAAAACATTTCAGTAAATCTATTTGGTACATTGTTCCTGGAGTTGGCTTGATAAAAACAGCAAAGCAAAAGAGCACAGCATGGAAGCTTTCTCATCAGGTTGTGTCTTGTGTGTAAGAATCTTTGATTTGCAGCAAGCACAGAAAAATACTTGTTTCTAGCATGACAGGCATTGCTACTTAATACGCAAGCAGTACTTTAATGCTTCCATGTAGCTTTATTTACGTATCATAGCTCTATGTAAAAACAATATTGTCTGCCTTTACTACTGTAATCAAGCAGCTGACTCTGTTTGGCTCTATGTTTCACTTTATTCATTTTCTCCAGCAGGTTTGTTTTTCATTTCTAACACACAGACGTATAGGAGCTTTCTTTGCAAACTGTATGGCAAGCTTAATTGTAGTCTCTCTCTGAAATATGACAAATTCAAAAAAATTACTGTTTTATACTATTTACTAGAACTGCTTACGTTAATCACTAGGTTATTTTGTGATCCACAGTAAGAATTATTTTCACCTTACTTGAGCTACTACAAACTGAAATCAGCCACTGTCGATGGAACATTTCAACATCAGTTGTTTGGAACTGAATTCTGTATTTTTTATATTCATACACAAGCTCGTTTTGACCACATTTACATGGAACTCAGAATAAGTATGTGTACACACTGACATATTTAGTTTACTCTATTACTGGTACATTCCTTCAAATATTTGTTTGATCTATTGGATTCTGTCCTATTGTGCATTCTAAGGTTCATCTTTTAATTGTTTATTTGTAGACCCCCCACCATTCCCAGTTCATTTTCTAGACACAGCTTGTCTGTACTCTTATCTTGCACACAATTCAGTGTGCATATACACAATACAAAGTATGCTCACAAAACTCATTTTCATGAGTCTGCAGTAATACAGCTATGCTCTTATGCAATAAATTAATTTCTTCCACTGTATATACACCTTTTCAAGAAACATTTTGACACAGCTTCTACAGATTTGTATCACATCATACTTGTACCACACCTCCTGCATGAGATGTTCTCTGTTGTGCCTCTGTTTTTATGAATTATTTTTACTTGTCTTCAGATTTCTTTTCTCACAAGTCATTCTACATGCAGCAAATTTTACAGTAAGCTCTTCATTGTGATGAGGTGGTTTCATTCTGCTGTACGCAGAAGTTTCTTTACTTAAGGTTAAATTTTGTTCTCTCATTGAACTGTACATTATTTGAATTTCTGACAGCACAGTTTTTCTCTGCAGTTATCACACAGCATATTCAGTCTGGCTCTTTTCTTCAGTTCTGTAATGTGGGCAACTGTTGACTCTGTATAACCATGTGCCCACATGAAGATCAAACTGTGACAGATTTTTTTCCCTCACACTTACTGAAATTTTTGACTTATCACTCTTTTTCTAATTCTTAAATCTCAGACGTGTATAAACTTTTAGGGCTTCTCCTCTGATTTGCAACAACACATCACTTCTGCACCTTTTCAATTTTCTTGGAGATTTTGTTTGAAGTCAAAACAACTCACATTTTTGGATCCATTTTTTTCTAGTTCTCAGATAGGTTACCAGACAGCTATAGAAGAACTGTTTCTCCCAAGAAAAATAAAAACTTATCTGATACCTTGTGCTTTCTTCCTGTGCAAAAAACTGGTTTCATTTCTGTGTACTGTTTAGTATGTCTAAATGGTCAAAAAAAACAAAACAAAACGGAGGCCAGTTGCATTATGAAATACATTGTTTAACTTGATATATTAGACTAAGGCCCCACTTTCTTAAAACTATACACTAAATACTACAGACACAGGATTCTGGCTGAATCATAACCAGCTTACTGTGCGATTTGAGACATGGTTGCCAAGAAATTCACCTTATGAGAAAAGTTCAAGTGGTGAATCTTAGATCTGTGCTAAGATCACATAACAGTTTGTAACTAGTGAGAACCAATCTGTGCCGAGATCACATGACAGTTTGTAATTTGTGAGAACCAATCAATTTTTTGTAGTGCATGGAGCTTTATCTGTTGCATTCCACGCACTACTACTTCCAGAAAATAAAGAGAAAGGCATGAAATGTTTTACTGGCTTTTAAAGTTTTTGACTTGGCCTAGACAGCAGCCCTCTACTTAAAATATGCTTTTAATATTTTCCTTTGATTATTTTTAGTTGCATTTTTCAGTATGAGCTATGCATTTTAAGATGTGAGAGCTTAATTACATGACTTCTTGTGCCTCCAAATGAAAATGCTTCAGAAACCGTTCTTGCATGGCCATTTTGTGGATCCTTTTGGATGTATACTGAATAGTCAGTTCTCAGTCCATCAACTATTTAATAATTGAAACCCCAAAACATCAAAAATGACTAAAACTGTTACAGAAAGTTACTTTTTTTTAAAGAAAGGCAGCCCCTCTGTACCCCAACCCCTGTTAAGTATACCAAGTCCAAGACAGCATAATGTGGAGAAAAGAGAAAACATCCTAAATTAGCGAAATATTAGGGATCTAGAACAGAAACCTAATGGAGCTGCTAACCACAACTGCTGCTATTTTAATAAGAGAAGAAGCTGCACTTAGAAACAGCCTTATCCTGACCTTTGACTGCCTGTACAGCTACCATTAATACCTGCCTCAGGAACATGTTAACTGCAAGCTGATTAAATGAATCACACAGATTCACTTACATTGCTCAAACTGAATGAGATGGAAATAGCTGTGTAGTCTGCATACACATCGCTGAAATGCAGTTCAATGTAATGCAGCCTAGGCAGCAAATCAACCATCTGCGTTTTGGCAAACAGAAAGGCTCTTGTCCTTTTTACCTCTAATACAGTACAATCAAGAAAACTTACCAAATGATGGATCAGATCATCAGGGCCTGAATAAAACCAAAAATGTGCAGTAAAAAAAAAAAAAAAACCTACGAATGTAAACTCTTCCTCAAAGTTTGTTGAAAATATGTCCTGCCAGGGGTAGCATCAATATGATACCACCTATCCACCTCTACCTTAAGCCACACAAAAGGGGTACCCATTTGGGAGGGTAAAGCCTCAAGTTCAGTCATATAAACAAAACTGTAGCCATGGGTGAAATTTATTTTTTTAAAATGGTAAATGTTCAACACATTTTGCAGTTGTACTACTAAAAACATGTGGCAATAGACCGCACGTGCATTTTCCAAAATCTGGTTCCTTTATGTTGTTTACATCTCTAAAAATAACCTAGATTAAATGCAGTATTTTGTCTCCAGTAGAGTCCTGCTCTTGTTTAATTTTACAGCTGGGAAACCTTCAGCAGAGACAACAAAGTCACAAGCCAAGTCCATGCGTGCAACAAGAGTCAAAACAGTGATCTCATGTTTCATAGTTCATTATTCTCACCACTAGCACACTGCCATCTCTGCAGATTGTTTAGTTCTGTCCAACTAAAGAAAGCCAAACAAAGCTTAAAGTCTACAGATGAATGAACATGCAGGCAAAAAAAAAAAAAAAAAAACACACCAGTGAAGTAGAATGCAGACGGAAACTGCAGACAAAAGATACCTACTAGATCGTGCTCAATAGGCCACCAACAAAGTTATGTCTTTAGCCATTGTCTAACACAAAACAGAAGTACAACAAAATTATGAAATGAGAACGCTGAAGCTGAAAAGGTCTTCAAGGTTAGTTACAGCCATCCTATTCTAGCACAACAGCCCAAAGCAAAACTACTCTTCAGACTGAATGAGCTGGTGAAAATATTTACAGAAAGTACAGTTGTGTACACTTACCATAAATGTAGATGTTCGAGTGTATTCACTGTTGCAGTCATCACATTTGGGTTATCCTGCCAGGGGTAGCCCTCAGTCAGCCCGAATACCAGAGGCTTAGTATTTCTGTGTTGGTTGCTGTCGCTCCAGGACATGTCGTCAGTGGTATAAAATCAGGCAGCCGAAGCCATAACACCAGTTTTTCTTGCCCTGTCAGGAGCCCCCCAAATAGGGAGCTAGGTTATGGTGGAAGACCACCACCAGTAGAAAGTAAATACTAAAAAATCCCTGTAAGGAGAGAGGAAGAGAGAGAGAGAGACAAGGGGGATGGAGGTAGGGAAACCAGGAATGCAACAGTGAATACAGTCGAACATCTACATTTATGATAAGTGTACACAACTGTACTATGTTCTTCATGTTTCACTGTTGCAGTCGTCACATTTGGGTTGATTCCCAAAGCTGAAGAAAAGGGGTGACGGCAGTCAAGAAGACTGTGGACTGGCTAGGATGCCCTGCAAGATTACGGTCCCAAAGCCTACCCTGAATTTGGAGAAGATAGGCAGGTGGTAATGCTTGGTGAAGGTATGAACAGATGTCCATGTTGGAGCCTCCAGGATGTCCCTGGTGGGGACCCCTCTGAGAAAGGCTGCAGAGGTGGAGGGTGCTCTGGTGGAATGTGTCCTGACCCCCTTTGGGGGTGGTTTCCCGTGCTGTCTGTAGCAGAAATGGATGCAGTGTGCTATCCATTTGGAGATTGTTTGTTTGGATATGGCCTTGCCCTCTGCTCCTGCTGCGAAGCTGACTAGCAACTGATCAGATTTTCTGAAATATTTAGTCCTATCCAGACAGAATCTGAGCTGTCTGTGCACATCTAGACAGTGCAGAATCCTTTCCCCTTGCTTTGTGGGTTAGGGAAAACGGTGGACAAATGTATGGATTTGTTGAGAGCCACACTGGACACCTCTTTAGACATGAAAGACGGGTTAGTCCTGAGTGAGAGACTGTCAGCATGGAAAATGATGAAGGGCTCTTCAGCCATGAGTACATGTAGCTCTGATACTCTTCTAGCTGAAGTGATGGCCAGAAGCAAGGCTGTTTTCCAAGAGATAAATTTTAACTCTGCTGAAGCTGCAGGTTCAAAGGGGGATAGGGTGAGCTTTTCCAACACAAAGTTAAGGTCCCAAGCTGGGGTAGGAGCTCTTATGCGTGGCCTTAAGTTATTAGCCTCTCTTAGGAACTGTTTGATGAGAGGGTGTGAGAAGAGAGGAGGCTCTGTACTGTAATGAGCAGAGATGGCAGAGTCATGAATTTTAATAGAAGAGAAGGATAGACCCCTGTGTAGTAGGTCTGCCAGGTACTCCAGGATGAGAGGTAGGGAGGGCTATGCTGTTCCGGCTCCCTTAGCAGATTCAGGTGCAAAACCTTTTCCACTCATCAGCATAGGATTTCCTAGTGACCTCATGTATAACATCTAGGAATTGTTTGCTTAGTCTGGCAGCTTGAGGGGTGGTCAGGGAATAAGCCAAGCAGCTAGGTTGAGGGTCTGCAATTGGGGATGCATGAATTCTCCATTCCCCTTCCCCTGGGTCAGGAGTGTTGGGATCTGTGGTAGGTGCCATGGTGACAGGCTGCGAAGCAGAGGGTAACAGTGCTGGCATGGCCAGTGGTGCAATCAGGATTGCCCTCAGTTTTTCCTCCCTTATTTTGAGCAGTACCCTTGATACGAGTGGTAGAGGGGAAATGCAAAGACCAAGAGGTCTACCCACTGGAAGGATAGAGCATCCACTTTCCAGGCCTTGCTGTGAGGTTCCCTGGTGCAGAATTTTCTGAGCTGATGATTGGAGTGGGAGGCAAAGAGGTCGACTTTCGGGGTGCCCCATTTCTGGGTTACAAGGGTGAAGGTTCTGTGGTCTAGCTGCAACTCATGTGGGTCTAGCAGGTTTCTGCTCAAGTTGTCTGGCAGAGAGTTTAGAGAGCCTGGCAGGAATTGTGCTAGCAGGTGTAGTAGCATGGCTGAGGCCGTGTGCCAAAGGGTCTTGGCGAGCCTGCAGAGAGGATAAGAGTGAGTCCCTCCTTGCTTGTTGACATACCACAACACCGTGGTATTGTCTGTTTTTATCAGTAGAAGCCCTGGGGAGAGTAGGGGTCTGAAGGCTGTCAGGTCGTGCTGAACACCTAACACCTCTTTTTGGTTGATGTGCAGATGTATTTGATTTGGGCTTCAATGGCCCTGAATGCATCTGTTGTCCAGGTGTGCACCCCAGGCATAGTCTGATGTGTCTGTGATGAGGGTCTGGGTGGCGTGGGGTTGTGAGAAGGGAAGTCCCTTGTTGTGGTTGTAAGCTGCTGCCCACTGAAAGAAAATCTTTCCTTAGACAAGGTATCATTGGTATGAGAGTTTCCAATTCTTGAGAGTGTTGACACCAACGGCTTTTTAGGTACAATTACCATTATAGTTTCCTCATATGCAGTCTGGCATATGAAATGAGTAGGATTCAGGAAGCCATGAACCCTAGAGCTTGTAGGATTTTCTTTGCGTTTAACTGGGATCTGGCGGCTAGTTGAGAGAAGTAGCCTGTCAGGTAGGATTGTTTTTCTGGAGTAAGGAAAGACAGCTGGGATGCTGTGTCCAGGCTTGCTCCCAGGAGTAATTTTGTGTGTAGAGACTAGTTTTGAGTTCTTTTTGTTCACAGTCTACCCCAGTGAGGTCAGTTGGTCCTTTACAAATGTCAGGTGCTGTAACAGCTTTTCCTGACTGTCTGCCTGAATCAGGCAATAGTCTAAGTATGGGTAAATTTGAATATTTTTTTGTCTGCAAAAAAGAATGTCGGGAGCCAGGCCTTTTGTGAAAACTCTGGGAGCAGTGGATCCTGCCCTTAAACTAAGGTATTTCCTAAATGATTCCTTGATTGGGATGTGTAGGTAGGCCTCTTTTAGGTCTAGGGTGGCTAAACAAGCATCCTTGGAAAGCACTGGTAGAAGTTGCTGGAGGGTGAGCATTTTGAATTTTGGTATCACCAAAAAGGTGTTTAGAATGGATACATCGAGGATGAGGCGCCATGTGCCCTCTTTTCTGGGTACCAGGAAGAGTCCGGAGTAGAAACCTTGGCCTATCTGTTATGCAGGAACATGCTCTATTGCACTCATGGAGAGCAGGGAAAGGACTTGCTTTTTGGCCTCTGCCCACAGGTTTGGAAGAGATCTGGGAACCTTTTTGGGGTTGGCAGTGTGTGGAAATGAAATCTGTATCCCTGGGACACTATGTTGAGGACTCATCGGTCGTTGGTAATAGTGGCCCAGTTACTTCCGTGGAAGGAGAGTTTTCCTGCTAGTGGCACAAGCAGGTAGGCAGAGGTAAGGGGTGGAGGTGTAAAGCCACTGTGAGTTCTTACCATAAGGGTTTGGCTTTGCACTCCCTGTTTTTGAAGAGGAGGAAAGTACAGTTGTGTACACTTACCAAGTGTATTCACTGTTGCAGTCATTACATTTGGGGTCTGACTCCCTGGGGGATAGGTTTTCCATGGTGCTTATAGCAGAAATTAATGCAATGGGCTATCCACTTAGAAATGGTTTTGAAATAGCCTTCTCCTCTGCCCCTGCAACAATTGCCACCAGCAGTTTTTCATATTTCCTTTGAGGTTTAGTCCTGTCCAAGTAAAATCTAAGTTGTCTGTGCACATCTAAGGAATACAACATCCATTCCCCTTTGTTCTGTGGATTGGGAAAGAAGGTTGGCAAATGAAATAACTGACTAAGAGCCACACTAGATACCACCTTGGACATGATGGATTGGTTCTGAGGGACACCCTGTCTGCATGAAAGATGATGAAAGGCTCCACTGCCATAAGGGCCTGTAATTTAGATACCCTTTCTAGCTGAAGTGACTGCTAAAAGGAAATCTGCTTTCCAAGAAAGAAATTTTAAGTTTGCAGTAGCAGCTGGCTCGAAAGCCGGTAGAGTGAGTTTCTCCAAAAAAAGTTAAGGTCCCAGGCTGGGGTTGGAGCTCTCCTAGGTGGTCTCAAACTTTTGACCCCTCTGAGGAACTGCTTGAGCAGTGGATGAGAGAAGAGGGGAGGTTCTGTGCTATAATGAGCTGAAATGGCTGAGGCATGGATTTTAATGGAAGAAAAAGGCAGGCCCTTGTGAAGCATCTCAGTTAAGTATTGTAAAATCTGAGGTAAATTGTGCGCTGCTGTGCTTATCCCTTGAGACTGTTTTCAGCCACAGAATCGTTTCCATTTTTCAGCATAAGATTTTCTAGTATTAGGCCTCCTTGCCTCTAAAATGATATCAATCACAGGTTTACTGAGGGATGGTAGAGGAGAGATTATGTAATTAGCGAGGCTGCAAGGTTCAGTGTTAGAAACCGAGGGTGCAGAATCTGGTTCTCCTGCTGAGACAACAGGGAAAGAGTCTGAGGCAGGTGCCATGGGGATAACCGTGACACATTGTGCAGGAGAGGGTACCAGTGTTGTCATGACCAGTCTGGAGCAATCAAAATCATCCTTAGTTTGTCCTGTTTGAGTTTTAGCAGTACTTTGGAAAGCACAGGCAGAGGGAGGAGGCATAGACTAATAGGTTTTTCCAGCTGAAGGACAGAGCATCCACTTTCCAGGCTTGCTTGTGGGGAGTCCTTGTGCAAAATTTGTCCAATTGGTAGTTCTGGGGACAGGCAAACAGGTCTATATCTGGGCTCCCCCATCTGCTTGTCAACATGTTGAAAATCCTTGGTTCCAGTTTCCACTCGTGTGGGTCCATGAGGTTTCTGCTTAGTCCATCTGCCAGTGTATTTAATTTTCCTGGCAGGAATTGAGCTTGTAGGTGCACTTGGTAGCTCAAGGCTGTGTTCCACAATGCCATGGCTAGTCTGCAGAGGGGGTAAGAATGTGTACCCCCTGCTTGTTTTATGCACCACATAACAGTGGTGTTTGTCCGTCTTTACCATAAGTTGTCCTGGAAGAATGTAGTCCTTGAAGGCTGTCAGAGCATTCTGTACAGCTAACATTTCTTTTTGATTAATATGCAGGTGCATTTGACTTGGGTTCCATTTGCCCTGAATGCACTTCCCTGCCAGGTGAGACCCCCATGCATAGTCTGATGAGTCTCTTGTTAGGGTTTGGGTGGCAGGAGGTGGTGTGAAAGGTAGTCCCTTATTTTGGTGGCAGGCCTCTGCCCACCAAAGGAATTCTAGGCGTAGGCAAGGTATGACAGAAATCATTGCTTCTAGATGCTGAGAATGTTGACACCATAGACATTTTAGATACCACTGTAATTTCCTCATATGCAGTCTTGCATATGGAATTAGAAAAATGCAGGAGGCCATGAACCCCAATGCTTGCAGTATTTATCTTGCAGATAGCAGGGTTTTTGTGGCCACTTGTTTGAAGTAGGTTGTCAAATGAATTTGTTTCTCTGGCGTGAGGTAAGCCATCTGGGAAGTTGTATTCAAGCTTGCTCCCAGGAATATAATTTATTGACAGGGTACCAGGTGCAATTTCTTTTCGTTTATGCTGTACCCAAGACAAGTTAGAACCCTTTGCACAAAGGCCAGATGATTCAAAAGTATGTCCTGGTTTTCTGCCCGAATTAGACAATCGTCCAGGTATGGGTATATTTGAATATTTATTTGCCTGCAAAATGCACTAACTGGAGCCAGGCACTTTGTGAATACCCTGGGTGCAGTAGATAAGCCAAAGGGCAGTGCAGAGAACTGACAGTGCGTGTAGCCTGCTTTGAAGCGTAGGTATCTTCTGTAAGATTCCCTGATTGGGATGTGTGGGTATGCTTCTCTTAAATCTAGTGTTGCCAACCAGGCATCTTTGCCTAGCATAGGAAGTAATTGGTGAAGAGTCAGCATCTTGAATTTTGGAATTTCCAAAAAGGTGTTTAGAGTAGACAGGTCCAGGATAGGGCACCATGAATTGTCTTTTCTGGGTACCAGAAAAAGTCTAGAGTAGAAACCTTGCCCCTTTTCCTCTTCCGGTACCAGCTGAATAGCCCCATGCTTAAGAGAGAAAGTACTTGTTTTTGGGCCTCTACCCATTGATTTGGGGGGTAGGTCCGAGGTGTTGGCAACGTGTGGAAGCGAAATCTGTATCCCTGGGACACTATATTTAAAACCCATTTGTCCTGGGTAATGAGTTACCAGTTCTTTGCATGAAGAGCAATCTTTCCCCCCAAAGGGGCAGTCAGTTGAGAAGTGTTTGAAAATTTTAAACTGAATTCATTGAGACAGTTTACCATAGGGGGAGGTCTTAATACTCCCAGATTTGGAAGTGGAGGCCCCCCCACTGCTTAGTCCTGTGTGTCACCCGGGACTGAAACCTGGGGCTTTTGTGGTGTCTGGGTTTGGCTGGAAAGGACCAATTCTTAGAGGGCCAGTGCCTACTAAATCTAGGAGTCTGAACTTGTAAGAAATCTTTAACAGTTTGCATAGATTTAGCTTTATCTTCCATCTTTTTAAGAACTTCCTCAGCCTTGTTGCCAAACAGGTGGTCCTGATTTAAGGTAGCATCCAACAATTTAGCTTTAACATGATCAGGCAAGGATTGCTCCTTTAGCCAAGTATGCGCCTTCAGAGCGCAGAACCAGTAACAGCAGCCCTGCAAGAGGCCTCTAATGAATCAAAACCACATTGCAAAGTATGTTTTCCAACTTGTTCAGCAGAATGCATTAAATCCTGTAATTCTTTATTTTCCACACAGGCAGGAATCAACATCATTTTCTGTTTAAGCAATCCAATAACATGTTGCTGATACTTTAACATATGAAACTGGCAGTTTAAAGCCCTAATGGCCAAAGTTGCAGAAGTGTAAACCTTCTTACCCTATCTATCCAGCGCCCTGGAGTCTCTATCAGAAGGGGTAGGAGTTTTAGCAGTAGAAGCCTTAATGCCCTTGGGCCCCTGTGAAATAGTCTCTGGATCCACAATAGGATTTTTAAAAAGGAACTTGTGTGACTCGGGGACCCTGTAGTATCCGTCAGGTTTTCTGGGAGCAGGAGGCAAGGAATCAGGGGCCAAACTAGATTCCGAAAAAGCATCAACAACAATGTCTAGTACAGGAGGAATAGCTAAAGGCCTATGCTGAGGTAGGAGTAAGAAATCCCTAAGCCTCTTTTTTGAATTAGAAAAATCCTGGCTTTCCCAGTGGAAATGCTCCCTTAGAGTATGCAAGGTTTCCCCAAAAGAAAAAATCCTCTGTAGGGGAAGCAGAGGGAATGGAGTCTTCTGTATCAGAATCCTCATAAGTAGATCAGGGCAAATCCAGATCATCAGAAGAAGAATCAGGAAAAAACAGAATCCTGGTCAGAAGATTCAAAAACAACTTCAGTCCTAGGCCTCTTAGAAAGGGGGGGGGTTGGCTACCCCTGATTAGAGTTATTAAATCTTCAGCCATTCTTATTTTTTTTTTTAGGCATAGAGGCCTGAGCATTTGGCCTGGGTGTCATTTTTTTAGGCATGGTTCGAGATTTAGGCCTAAGTGAAGAAGGGGGCGTCTGTTTAATATGCAAGTCTGTAGGCCTGAATACACCCTCAGAAGCCGGTGCACCTGCACAGCGGCTCCGGATGTATCCAAGGTAGAGACATCCGCGGGGTCCATAGTTGAAGCATCTCCCGGCATACCGGACTCCGAATGGGTCTCAGTAGAGGCCTGCGAATCAAAAGTAGCGGGTATCAGGGGCTGCGAAAGCGCCACACTGAATATTGACGACTGGCTTAGGAGAAGTGTCGTCGGCAGAATTGGACCTCGGCGGCCTGTCTCTGTCTTTATCTTTGTGTTTTTTCAGAACCCCGGTAGTCGGATGGCTAACTGACGACACTTCTGGATGATTAAACCAAGAACCGAAAAATTTAGAGGTGAAAATATACAGATGACAGATAGTGCACTGATTAAATTAAAGCACAAAACCGACAGCAAGGTATGTCGTGGTCAGGGCCTAGGCAAGGAATACAGTACGAATGAAAATCTTTACGAGGTACTTGCTTTCCACAAGTAATATAATTATTAACTTTTACTGACATCGGTAAGGAGCAAGAAAAAGTTTCCCCAACGGGGTACTTAGCTTTAGTTGAAGACTTTGGTTCTGAAACTTGAAAAAGAAATTTCAGGAGTCGGCCGACCGGCACTTGCAAACTGCTTCGGGCACCGCACGCCAAGAAAGACTGATGTAATGGCATCGGCTGCATGTTTTATACCCCTGACAACCTGACATCATGGAAGAAGGGACAGCAACCGACGCAAGACCCAAGACTTTGTTAATCAGGCCGACTGAGGGCTACCTGCAAGTAGATAACCCCAAATGTAATGACTGCAACAGTGAAACACTAAGAACATCTCCATCACTTAGATCTCTGCATTCCCTGGGGCTGCAGTCTGGGGGGGTCTGCTTCCCCTGGGTCTGGGCTGAGGGGGCAGGAAAGGATCAGTGCTTGGAGGGGCAATGCCTACTGAACCTCAGAGGCTGGACCTGTAAAAAGTCTTTAACTGTCTGCATAGATTTAGCTTTTTCTTCCATCTTTTTTAAGACCTCTTCTGCCTTGGTGCCAAATAAGTTGTTTTTGTTCAATGATACGTCCAATAATTTGAATTTGACATGGTCTGGTAAGGTCTGTTCCTTAAGCCAAGCATGCCTCCTATGGACAGAATTGCTGCCCTGCAAGATGCTTCTAGGGCATCAAAGCCACACTGCAAGGTGTGCTTAGTTACTTGACTTGCAGAATGCATTAGCTCTTGTAATTCTTTATTTTCTGCATAAGCAGGAAAAGAAGATATTTTTTGTTTAAGGAGTTCTATGATATGCTTCCGATATTTCAGTATGTGGAACTAACAATTTAATGCTCTAATAGCAAGAGTAGCACAGGTGTATACTATTTTACCCCATCTGTGGGGGTGGGATTCTTAGCTGAAGCTGCTTTAATTCCTTTAGGTCCTTGAGAGATTACCGTTGGGTCAGCAATAGGATTTCTGAAAAGAAATTTGAGAGAGTCAGGGACTCTGTAATACCAGTCAGGTTTCCTGGGAGTGGGAGGAAGGGTGTCAGGAGTCAAACTGGATACCATAAACTCATCATCCACAACATCCAGGATAGGAGGAATGGCCAAAAGTCTGTGCTGTGGTAAATCTAAGAATTCCCAGAGTCTTTTTTTTTTTTTTTTTTTACTGAGGACTGACATTCCCATTGGAAATGCTCCCTTAAATTATGAAGGGTTTCCCCAAATGAAAAATCTTCGGGTGGAGAGGCAGAAGGAATGGATTCCTCTACATCAGAATCCTCATAAGCAGAGAGGGGCTGCATATCTTCATATTGAGATGCATCAGTCATCGGACTCCTGTTCAGATAAAAATACTGGGAACAGTCTCTTTCTTTTGGAAGGGTTAGCCTGGCTTCCCCTAATAAGCATAATAAGCTCTTCTGCCATTTTAAGCATTTGAGACTGAGGCAAGGAAGCAGGTGCCTGAGCTTGGGTCGTCATTTTTTTGGGGTGTGGTTCATACCCTGAGCTTTACAAACTCGTTAGTTTTAGAAAAAACTGAAGATGCGAAAGAAATCGGTCTGTGTCGAGTATCGGTAGTGAGAAGCAGTTCCTTGGAAGCTGGTGCCTGCTCAGCAGCTCCGGACCCATCCAAGGTAGAGACATCCGCAGGATCCTTAGTCGAAGAAGAGTCTCACGGCATACCAGACTCCAAAAGGGTCTCGGTAGTGGCCTGCAAATCTACAGAAGCGGGCATCAGGGATTATGAAAGTGCCTCACTGAGGACCGGAGAAAGTACAGTTGTGTACACTTACCATAAATGTAGATGTCAGAGTGTATTCACTGTTGCAGTCATTACATTTGGGTTATCTGGTTGCAGGTAGCCCTCAGTCGGCCTATCAAAGTCGTGGGTCCTGCATCGGTTGCTGTCTCATCTTCCATGACGTCAGGTAGTCAGGGGTATAAAGCATGCAGCTGACGCCATTAAATCAGTTTTTCTTGCCCCAGATGTCAGGTGCCCCCATAATGGGAAGCAATTAAATATAAGGTTACACCTCCAACAAAAAGCAAATACACCAGAAAGCATAAATATAGTAAACAAGAAGAGAGGTATAGCAAATAGAAGTCTGGGGGCTGCAGGGGGGGTAACCAGGACTGCAACAGTAAATACACTCGAACATCTACATTTATGGTAAGTGTACACAACTGTACTATGTTCGTGTTTCACTGTTGCAGTCATTATATTTGGGTAGATTCCCAAAGCTAAGGAAGGGAGGAGGCAGTTATTGAGCATTAAGAGTAGCTATTAGGCCCTGCAAGACTGCAGTGACAAAACCAGCTATGGATTTAGAGAAAACTGGCAAGTGGTAATGCTTGGTGAAAGTATGTACAGAACTCCAGGTAGCAGCTTCTAGCATGTCTCTGGTAGGAACACCTCTGAGAAAGGCTGTAGAAGTAGATGCAGCCCTGGTGGAATGGGGTCTTATCCCTTGTGGGGTAAGTTTTCCATGGTGCTTGTAGCAGAAAATAATGCAATGGCCTATCCACTTTGAAATGGTTTGCTTTGAAATGGCCTTCCCCTCTGCCCCAGCAGCAAAGGCAACTAGCAGCTGTTCAGATTTCCTGAGAGGCTTGGTCCTGTCCAAGTAAAATCTAAGTTGTCTGTGCACATCCAAGGAGTGCAGTATTTGTTCCCTTTTGTTCTGTGGATTAGAAAAGAGGGTTGGCAAATGAATGGACTGATTAAGGGCCACACTGGATACCACCTTGGGCATAAAGGAAGGATTGGTCCTGAGGGACACCCTGTCCGCATGAAAGATGATGAAAGGCTCCACTGCCATGAGGGCCTGTAATTCAGACACCCTTCTTGCTGAAGTGATGGCTAGAAGGAAGACTGTTTTCCAAGAAAGGAATTTCAACTCTGCAGTTGCAGCTGGCTCAAAAGGAGATGGAGTGAGCTTTTCCAATACAAAATTAAGGTCCCAGGCAGGAGTAGGAGCTCTCCTGGTTGGTCTTAAAATGTTGGCCCCTCTGAGGAATTGTTTCAGTAGGGGGTGAGAGAAGAGGGGTGACTCAGTATTATAATGTGCTGAAATGGCTGAGGCATGAATTTTAATGGCAGAGAAGGAAAGGCCTTCTGAAGCATCTCTGTTAAGTATTGAAGAATATGCAGCAAACTGGGCACTGTTGTGCCCATCCCCTGAGTCTGGCTCCAGGAACAGAATCTTTTCCACTTTTCAGCATAGGATTTTCTAGTACTAGGCCTCCTTGCCTCCAGGATAACATCCAGCACTTGTTTGCTGAGGGATGGTATAGGAGAACTCAGGTAATTAGCCAAAGCTGCCAGGTTCAGGGTTTGAAGCTGGGGGTGCAGAACCTGGCCCTCCTGCTGGGACAATAGGGAAGGAGTCTGAGGCAGGTGCCATGGTTCTAGTAGTGACATACTGTGCAAGAGGGGGTACCAGTGTTGGCGTGGCCAGTCTGGTGCAATGAGTATTGTCCTTGGTTTGTCCTTTTTGATCTTTAGTAAAACTTTCGAGAGGAGAGGCAGAGGGGAAAAGGCATAAACTGAGAGGCTTTCCCAGGTAAAGGACAGGGCATCCACTTTCCAAGCTTGTCTGTGGGGAGTCCTTGTGCAGAATTTGTCCAACTGGTAGTTCTGAGGGGAGGCAAACAGGTCTATCTCTGGCCTCCCCCATTTGTTTCTCAGAATGTTGAATATCTTTGGTTCCAGTTTCCACTCGTGTGGGTCCATGAAATTTCTGCTTAGGTCTGCCAGTGTATTTAGCTTGCCTGGCAGGAATTGAGCTTGTAGTTGCACTTGGTAGCTCAAGGCTGTGTTCCACAGAGCCATGGCTAGTCTGCAGAGGGGTTATAAGTGAGTTCCCCCCTGCTTATGAACCACATAACAGTGGTGTTGTCCGTCTTTACCAATAACTGTCCTGGAAAAATGTATCCTTGAAGGCTGTCAGAGAATTCTGTACAGCTAATATTTCTTTTTGATTGCTATGCAGGTGCATTTGACTCTGGTTCCATTTACCCTGAATGCACTGCCCTGCCAAGTGAGCCCCCCCATGCATAGTCTGTTGTTAGGGTTTGGGTGGCAGGGGGATAGAGTGAATGGCAGTCCCTTGTTGTGGTGGCAGGCCTCTACCCACCAAAGGAACTCTTGTCTTTATACAAGGAATGATGGGAATCATTGATTCCAGGTCCTGAGAATGTTGACACCATAGGCTTTTTAGATACCATTGCAGTTTCCTCATATGTAGTCATGCATAGGGAATTAGTAGAATGCAAGAGGCCGTGAACCCCAGGGCTTGCAGTATTTTCCTTGCAGACAGCTGGAACTTTGTGGCCAGTAGTTTGAAGTAGGCTGTCAAATAAACTTGTTTCTCTGGCTGAGGTAGGCCATCTGGGAAGTTGTATTCAAGCTTGTTCCCAGGAATACAATTTGTTGGCAGGGTACTAGGCGAGATTTCTTTTCATTTATGGTGTACCCCAGTGAGGTTAGCAGTTTCTTTACAAATGCCAGATGATTTAATAGTATGTCCTGGCTTTCTGCCTGAATTAGACAATTGTCCAAGTATGGGTATATTTGAATATTTCTTTGCCTGCAGAATGCAATGACTGGAGCTAGGCACTTTGTGAATACCCTGGGCCCAGTAGATAAGCCAAAGGGCAGTGCACAGAACTGATAGTGCATGTAGCCTGCTCTGAAGCGTAGGTATTTTCTGCAAGATTCCCTTATTGGGATGTGCAGGTAAGCTTCCTTTAAATCCAGTGTTGTCAACCAGGCGTTTTTGCCTAGCATGGGAATCAGTTGATGAAGAGTTAGCATTTTGAATTTTGGGATTACCAAAAAGGTGTTCAGGATAGACAAGTCCAGGACAGGACGCCAGGTACTGTCTTTTCTGGGTACCAGGAAAGTCTTGAGGAAAACCCTTGTCCTCATTCCTCTTCTGGGACAGGCTGAATAGCCCTGATACTTAGAAGATTGAGAACCTGCTGTTGAGCCTCTGCCCACTGATTTGGGGGTAGGTCTGGCCAATTGTTTGGGGTTGGTAAGGAGTGGAAGTGGAATCTGTACTCTTGGGAAACTATATTTAGAAACCATTTGTCTTGGGTAACGAGTTCCCAGTTTTTGGCATGCAGGGCGATCTTTCCCCCTAAAGGAACAGTCAGTTGAGCAGGGCTTGGAAGGTTTAAGGTTAAGTCATTGTGACAGTTTAGTATAGGGGGTTGCCTTACCACTTCCAGCTTTGGAAGAGGGAGACTCCCACTGCTTAGGCCTGTGAGTACCTTGAGACTAAAGCCTGGGTGGTCTGCTGGTCCTGGTTTTGGACTGAGAAGGCCTGGAAGAGACAGGATAGGACCAATTCTTGGAAGGCCAGTGCCTACTAAATCTGGGAGGCTGTACTTGCAGGAAATCTTTAACAGTCTGCATAGATTTAGCTTTTTCCTCCATCTTTTAAGTACTACTTCTGCTTTGTTACCAAACAGGCAGCCTAAGGGAGCATACAGTAATTTAGCTTTAACATGATCTGGTAAAGTTTGCTCCTTAAGCCAAGCATGCCTTCTAAGTACAGACCCAGTGACAGCAGCCCTGCAAGATGCCTCTAAGAGATCAAAACCACATTGCAAAGTATGTTTACCAACTTGTTCAGCAGAATGAATTAAATTGTGTAAGTCTATTTTCAGCACAGTCAAGAATCAACATAATTTTCTGTTTAAATAATCCAATAATATGCTACTTTAACATATGAAACTGGCAGTTTAAAGCCCTAATGGCCAAAGTAGCAGAAGTGCATACCTTCTTACCCAATCTATCCAGGGCCCTGGAATCTCCATCAGCGGGGGTAGGGTTTTTGGCAGTAGTAGCCTTAATGCCTTTGTGTCCCTGTGAAATAGTCTCTGGATCCACAGTAGGATTCTTAAAGAGGAACTTGAGAGTCAGGTACTCTGTAATACTGGTCAGGTTTCCTGGGAGCCGGAGGTAAAGTGTCTGGGGCCAGGCTAGATTCCATGAAGGCATCATCTACAATGTCCAGTACAGGAGGGATAGCTAAAGGCCTGTGTTGAGATAGGAGTAAGAATTCCCTAAGCCTCTTTTTAGAGTCAGAGTAATCCTGGCTTTCCCAGTGGAAATGCTCCCGAAGAGTATGCAAAGTTTCACCAAAAGAGAAATCTTCTGGAGGGGAAGCAGAGGGAATGGAGTCCTCTGCATCAGAATCCTTATAGGTAGATAAGGGCAATTCCTGGTCATCAGAAGAAACAGAAATTTCAGAATCCTGATCTGAAGAATCAGAAGGAAAATCAGTTCTATGTCTCTTAGGGGGAAGAAGGGTGGCTTCCCCTGATTAGAGTAATAAGGTCTTCAGCCATTCTTATCATTTGTTTTTTAGGCATGGGGGCCTGATCATGTGGTCTGGGCGTCTGTTTTCTAGGCGTGGATCGAGTTTTAGTCCTTGAAGAAGAAGATGGTGTTGGTTTGGTATGCAAGTCATTAGGCCTGAATACACCCTCAGAAGCCGGTGCCTGCACAGCGGCTCTGGACCCATCCAAGGTACAGACATCCACAGGTTCCATAGTCGAAGAAGCATCTCACAGCATACCGGACTCCGAATGGGTCTCAGTAGAGGCCTGCGAATCTGAAGTAGTGGGTATCAGGGGCTGCAAAAGCACCTCAGAGTACCGACGAACTGGCAACTAGCTTAACGGAAGCGTCACCGGCAGCTTTGGACCTATGCAGTCCGTCTCTGTCTTTTTCTTTATGTTTTTTTGGAATGTCTGTAATTGGATGGCTTACCGAAGCCATTTCTGGAAAACTGAACAGAGTACCAAAATAGTTAGATGCAAAAATGAACAGACGACGAACAGTTCGGGGATTGAATAAGGTACAAAACCGACAGAGGGATGTTGTGTTCTGGGCCTACACAAGGAATGCAGTACGAATGAAAATCTTTATGAGGTGTTTGCTTTTGACAAAAAATACAATTGTTAACTTTTGCTGACATCGGTTTAGAGTAAGAAAAAGGGATCCCCAACGGGGTACTTAGCTTTTTTGAAGACCTCGAATATGAAATTCAAAAAAACAAAAATTTCAGGAGTCTGCCGACTGGCACTTTCAAACTGCTTCTGCTTCGGGCACCACACGGCAAGAAAAACTGACGTAATGGCATTGGCTGCATGCTTTATACCCCTGACTACCTGACATCATGGAAGATGAGACAGCAATCGACGCAGGACACAAGACTCTGATAAACAGGCCGACTGAGGGCTACCTGCAAGTAGATAACCCAAATGTAATAACTGCAACAGTGAAACACGAAGAACATCTGGTGACTAGCTTAGTGGAAGTGTTGTCGGCAGCTTTGGACCTGTGCAGTCTGTCTCTGTCTTTATCCTTATGTTTTTTCAGAAGATCGGTAGTCAGATGGCTTAACGAAGCCATATCGGAATTCAAGGACAGAGTGAAAATATCTAGCTACAGTAGGGGCCTGATGACATATAGTTCTGGTGTTCAACAAAGCACAAAAGTGACAGCAGGGGACGTCGTGGTCTGGGCCTAAACAGGTGACGCAGTAAGAACGGAAGTCTCAGTGTGGTATTTGCTTTCCACAGGTGAGACAATTGTTAACTTTTTCTGACATCAGTTAGAGCAAGAAAAAAGGGTCCCCAACGGGGTACTCAGCTTTAGAAGACTTTAACTTCAAATCAGAAACGAAAACTCAGGTATTGGCTGACCGGCACTCGTACGAACTGCTTCTGCTTCGGGTTCCTTGGCAAGAAAGACTGATGTAATGGCATTGGCTGCCTGATTTTATACCACGACCTGACGTCAGTCCTGGAGCAACAGCAACAAATGCAGAAATACTAAGCCTCTGGTATTTGGGCCGACTGAGGGCTACCCCTGGCAGGATAACCCAAATGTGATGACTGGAACAGTAAAACATGAATAACATCACTGCATTTCCTGACTAACAGCAAAATGTGGAGTACGCATTCTCAGAAATACCCTTTAAAAGACATAAATGGTGGTCATTCTTTTTCTCATCACAAGCTTGTAATTTTCTTATATACCCTAGAGCACCCCCCCCCCCACACTTTGGCTACCCATGTTGCCAACACATGATACAGGATTGTAGTAGACTCTTCCCAATTATGCTTTGCTTCAAAGTACCCCTGACCTGTTTTGAAATGCTGTTTATTACCACCCATGCTATTACAGATCATTACAGGACCATCCAGTGAACTGACATTTTATCGAATGCAGTGTCAACACAACTAATATCCAGAAATCTAAATACATTTTGCAATTACCTTTTTCTTTGTGTGCATTATACTCCCCTTCCCACCACCACCACAATATAACTTAAAAGTAATACCCTAACTATGAAGTGGCACATCTCGAGGAAAACAGGTATCTTTTTCTCAAAGTAAAGTTAGTGTCTTGGGCAACTGACAGCAATGACTTCAGTTTCATGGCACCCTATTCTGAGCAAAGTAATGGACAACACTACAGACTTGCCTTGACTGGTACCACAACAGAGTTTAAGACTGAGTTGCTAACAAGCATGGTTACACAAGTCTGAATTTGCACCATTCAGCTCCATGAGCACATCCGAGTAACTGAACAAGTCACTTAACCGGAGTTCCCAGACCATTTCTGAAGAAGCACATCATTCTAATAGGTTTTGCCTGCTTAACATCTTACTTTTTTTTCTGTTTTTGATAAAAAAAACACCATTTTAAATTTCTCAGAACAGTATTAAAACAGGGCATTAACTATGAACTCAGAAACCCATTCACAGAGAAACACAATCAAGCAAGAATAGCTATCCATTTACATTAACAGGAATGTATGGCAATACTTAACTGTCCATTTTGCAAGTGTCCAATGAAGTCCTGAGTAGACTAGATTTGGCTAGAGACTAGGAGTTCTAATTACTCAACACAGACGCTGTAGGGCACTGCACAGTAGTCTTTGGTACAGCACAGAAAACATGTCACAGACAGTTATTAATGCTGGGAAAAGCAGGAGAAATTTATGTCAGTATCTCACGATATGTTACTAAGGCTGTAACTAACAACCTCTAAGCTACACATTGAAGTAGTACCTGCTCTTAAGGCCTATTCAAAATACACATCTGCATATACGACTTTACATAAAATTATGGGAACATAATCTGACTGGAAAACTTAGGGGAAAATAAATTCTGCCAATCCCAGTGCAGTAAGGAACCAGATCAGCTTCCTCAATGACAGAAAAAATTCTAACTGCTCTTTCCCATCAGTCTTGGACATTTTGTGATCATCCACAAGAAGATCCAAAGACTCCTGCAGAGCCAATTCAGTAATGTGTCCATGTATCCAAGAAGATCCAAAGACTCCTGTAGAGCCATTCAGTAATGTGTCCATGTATCCAAGAAGATCCAAAGACTCCTGTAGAGCCATTCAGAAATGTACCCATGTATCCAAGAAGATCCAAAGGCTCCTGTAGAGCCATTCAGTAATGTGCCCATGTATCCAAGAAGACCCAAAGACTCCTGTAGAGCCATTCAGTAATGTGTCCATGTATCCAAGAAGATCCAAAGACTCCTTCAGAGCCATTCAGGAATGTGTCCATGCTTTTTTGTTGCCCCTCCAAGCCACCCATTAAGAAAGTTCTGAGATTTAGCTCTATCTTTTCACCTCACCCTGACCTCACCCGAGGCAAAATTATTAAACTCCACAAAGTTAAATGCATAAGCTACTAATACTGTTTTAAAAAGCCTGTGCTTCCAATCACACTGCTCCTGTAACCTACAAAATTAACCATCTCATCTCCTCTGGCAATGACCCCTGACTTTACTCTGACAGCTAATGCCACCCACTTTAACAAAGTAGTGGGGAGGACTACTTCCAATCAAACCATGTAGATTTAGGTTCTTGCTCTATCTCTAAAGTTCTGGGAACTATTAGTTCCAAATGTAGTGTTAAACATCTTTACTCTCTATGGCCTATTACTCAATGAACAGCATGGATTTATGAGTTCATATTAAAAACACGAACGTTTACTTGCCCGAACACCTAAACGCCGACACATATTATGCAGAACCGCAAATACACCGAACACCCTAAACTGCGAAATTCAAAAACTCGTAATGTCATACTTGTCCCATCCCACTGCCCGCTACATACTACCTACACAAACAGACTAAATAAACCACATACATACACTAACCAAAACCCTACTTCTAATCCTACACTAAATTTTGCATATATCACCATGTATGCACTTAACTTAACCCGCACCCTAACCCTAAGGTCCGTAACTATCGCACACTTACCTTAAAAAGCTATACCCAAACAAACAAAATAATCCACACACATACACTTAATAAAACCCTACTTCTAACCCAACACTAAATCTAACATACATTACCATCTATGCACTTACCTTAACCCGCACCCTAACCCCTAAAGTCTGTAACTATCGCACACTTACCTTACGGAGCTATACTGCAGAAGGGCCAACCATGACGACTCAACGTTTCTGATTTCATGCTTCAGGACGATCAATGTTTTCGCGGTTCGATGAAGACGTGTCTGCGTTTAGGTGTTCGGGTAAGTAAACATGTGTTTTTAATATGAACCCAGATTTATATCTTGGCATTACACATCCAGTGCTTTACTGGACACAAAATCCACAAAAATGTGAGCCAATGTTTTCTTTCCAAATCTGAAAAATCTGTGGGTTCCTCTAATAACTAAGTCATAGATCAGTGCACGTCTTCAACAACAATCAAAAACTTAGTACAATATATTCCTCGTATTCCACATATTTGTGATCCTCTAGTGAAAATGGTTTATGACTTTTGGCAAATCCAAGAGTTGAAATTCTCTGAAACAAAAGAAAACCCAGAAAATGTTTAAAAGGAAAAGTCCTCTGTAGTGCCAGAGAAAGCAAGTACTTTTGTACCATCTTGGTGGTGTGAAATAAAACGCATTTAGAGGCTGCACTTATTCCCACTCCAACACAAACTCACATCTATTTATAACAATGGATCTCCCTATTTCCTGCAATTTTTAATGCCACTGATGGAATCTTTTCGGCAAGTTTTTCCAATAAAAAAAAAAAAAGCCACAAAAAGCAAATAAATGTATAATTAGAAAAAGGGGCTGCGCAGAATGAGTATTTCCTTTCTGATGCTGGAAACTCAATTTCGACTATAGATCCCAGAACCACAGCATTACATGGGATTAGCTGGCAATGGTTGGCTTTCTTTTCTTTTCAGTGGTGGGAAAGGGAGTGGCCGTACAATAAAATGTGTGGTGTTCTTACAAGGTAAGTTAGTAGTGGTGGTGGTAGTATGGGACACTGAAATCTGAGGGAGCACATACATGTCAGATGTCTGGGGAGGAAGAAGGCAGATCACGTAGAACTCCCAGCCATTATTCTTAAACACCTCTGACGACCTGACATCATGGAAGAAGCGACAGCAACCGACGCAGGACCCAAGACTTTGTTAATCAGGCCGACTGAGGGCTACCTGCAAGCAGATAACCCAAATGTAACGACTGCAACAGTGAAACACGAAGAACATCAGACATATCGCCACTCCTCAGTAGGTAACCAGATGGGACAGCGGCCAAGGAAAGTCCATCAATTCCATGAAGATGATGTCAGTTAAAGCTCCAGGGAAGATGTATTGCATTCCGGTACGCAGAGACTCAGCTTGGCCAAGGCATGCTTACACCCTGCAACATTATGGTGAGTGTGAGCTACAGTGCATCCAAAAGCAATACAACAACGCCAGATGCTGACTACACTTTCCAGACTACTGAGGAAGGACTATTAAGAGTTAAAAGGTTCTAACTCCCAGATGAAGATGGCCTCAATCCCCAGTGATGGCCTCTCCATTTCAGGGTACTTCAATGCCAGCAGCAGTGAGGAATGACTAGTGAAAGGGGCTATGCAGACAAAATAAAAAGATTTTTTCATTTTATTTTGATGTACCCTTTTGTTAGTCAAATGAGTTACTCCCACTAGATCAGTGGTGTTTTTTTCATGGGATATCAGAGGTGATATTCATGCTGACTAGCAGAAACCATGTCAGAGTTCTGGGAAGCTGCTTCAACTCTTTTCAATGCATGCTGTGGGAACTTTTACATCTATCTGCGCTACTACCAACTAAGGCAGATGGGACCTCAGTTTAATGCCTCATCTGAAAAAAAATACTGCTAATGTCTCAGCTGAAAAAAATACTGCTGCAGGTTTTGAGGAAATAGACATTTCAGAGCTTCTGAAGAACCCCCCCCCCCCCCCCCCAAGTGCTTCTGATGGCTGCCAATGTAATGGAGTCTGCATTTGACTATGCAAATATGTGCACATAGTGTTGACAAACAACTTGTTTCGGTTCCTATGTGAGGAAACTGCTTCAAGAACTATGGAATACACCTATTCAAAATGTTTAAATCTACAGATGCTCTGTGAAAAGAACTTCAACTGAAGTCGAAAAATATGAAAATATACTGAAGCAGAACACATCCATTTTCTACACCTACTTCACACATCACAGTATCTACAATCACACAATAGGGTAAAGCTAGCATCACATTCAACACGATGATGTGCATCAGAAAAGGAAACTGGAAATTCCAGGGGAGACCCCACAGAATTACAAGGAGAACATGAAAAATTTGATTAGAACCAGCTTTTTGTAACTATTTTGTTTGCAACTTCATAGCTTCAGAATTTGCTTGCTGCATGTTTTTAAAACATGAAAATCCCACAAAGATGAGGTGCCACCCTGATGTTTACTTAACTTGTTTATTACCGAACAGGCAGGTGACTTGACTTCAAGGGCCTGTTTTTCAGCCACAACTTAATTTCAACAAAATAAAACAAGAAAAAAATTAACCTGAAAGTATAGTACAGCAAGCAATGCACAAAGCTAAAACAACATCCAAAACAGACAGATACTGGAAACAAAAACTTAACAATAGCATGGTAATGTGCTTCTGGTGAAATGGCTGGAAGGGTTGTCGAGTACTACCAATCAGAATTAAATTTTACACCCATTTCCTGTTCCACAAGTAAGTCACCAAATTACTGACTTGTACAAATGGCTACAGGTAAGCTTATGCCTGTGAGACTATGGAATCCCTGGTAACAAATGCACTTTACTTCAACACATGTCTCTTCAGTTTAGCGACAAATTCAAGTAAGTAGGTGGTACACACACAATGCTGCATGGCAAAACGTTAGCTAACTAGATGTTGCAGATATTGCAGGCTTGGACATGGAGTTTAGAAGCTGTTGGGCACTAACATGGTCTCAAATGAGGCAGAGGAGTGCAATGTTATGGTCTAAATGCACAGATTCCTAATAAGGTGGACATTCTGAAAACCTGAGAAAATATACCTAAAAAAAACACCATAAATGCTAAAGTTAAAAATGTTGAAAAACACCTAGCAACTTTGGGAATGGAATTTATGTATAAAATGAACTTGAATTTTGAAAATAATGGCTTCTTTGTTAGGCCACAAAATGGAAACTAACATGACTTCTGATTTCTAGATCAGAATTCAGTTTTCACTCTTGCTGTGAAAAATATTAATTCTTCATAACTGCTGTGTGTGTGTTGCTGTGTTCTTGCTGTCACACAACAAAAATAACTGGGTGAAATCATTAAAAGGGATGCCACCAGTTATCACAGTTTAAATAGCAACCCATATGCCAGTGGGTCAACCAGGAGGAGGAAGTTCAAAAGAACCTGCACCTACTTATTTCTTAGTAAGGGTTTTACAGCTTGTTTTGGTTCTGTATGTCTCAACCTCTCAGTGTTAAAACTTTGGACAAAGCCTGACAAAATGGGGGACAAAGGTCCAAAAACAGGGACAGATTTTAAATATTGCTTACATAAACTTAGAAAGTTGATAGAATAACAGGACTTGTGTTAACATACATTTTATGAAGGATTTGTCTGAAACTCAGATGTATATCATTATTTAGTGACTTCAATCACCATATTCATCACAGTGATTTGCCAGAAAATCACAAATTTTATGAGGAAAAGACCAATAATAATATGAGGCAAAAATATGGACAGTTGAGAGGTATTTTTTTTGGTGCTCACTACTGAAGGCCTGGAACATGACAGTGTGTGCTTTGACCAGTTTTAGCATATATGTTAACACACACATGCACAGGTGACATCACCTGAACTGAACAAACTAATTCATGCACTAGCACCATGGTACACTTGCATCCCTCAAAAAAAAAAAAAAAAATCCTAGAATAAATTAAGTATGAAGGTTGTAATTTCCACTGTTCACAACGTTTACCTCCCCTACTGCAGGAAAGGGAATTATTATGAAGAGAACAGACAACTAATAAGGTAGGACAGTTATAAGGGTACCAAAAACATTCCCTTCTCACTCTGTGAAACTACGTTCATGCAGGAACCTTTAAACTGTACTGATAAAGCTGCATTACAAAATACTGTGAAACTATCACATATATTTACTTTTATTTATTTTGCTGATTAGGTTAGTTTTACCTGGACAGTGGGGAACTTCTGTATTTTTTTAAATCTGTTACATGATTATGAGATTTTGATACTTAGCTGAAGTCTCGATGTCCTACACAGAATAACCAAGAACAAACTTTATATAGTCATTAAGGGGATATTCCACAAGTTAATACATGTGGAGTCTGTAGCCTGGTCATGTTTCTTCTGTGGCAGGTCTGGAAAGATAGGGTCTGCAGATTCACTGTACAACAAAGCTTTGGTTAATACAACAGGAGGTGTAGGGGATGCTTCATTAAAAAGTATTCATTGAGAAGTTTATGCCAGCTTGTATTATAGTTATTTTAACAACTGTGTGCTATAAAAGAAAAACTATGCAGATATAACAGTTTGAAGAGTTAAGATGTTTCCGTTATATTATGTACATTCTGCATTACTAAAGTCACTCTGATTCTGTTTGGTCAAATGCCATGGTATCTAACATCCACCTGAACTACCACCAACTCTAAAACAGAGACTTGGTTAGAAATCTCATCCAAGGATGACATCAAGAGCACAACATCCTTTTGCTTTAATTAAAGCCTCATCAACAGGCAGCAACTTGGAACTACTGCACCTTGGAAAAATGAACCCAAGCAAATGCTAAGGGAATAGAACCCACGACCATCTAGCCTCAAGTATCAAGGGTGAGTACACATTATCTGCTGAGCCACTGACAATAAGACTGTCAAACTTAACAGTGCAGGATTTACTTAGGTGACCACAGTGGATTAACATGACAGTATTTTCTTTGATAGACATCAGTTTTCAGACTTAGGCTTCAAAATGATTGTACATCAAAAAGGACATTTAGTGAAACCACCATCTGTAACATATTTTCACAAATTTGCTACATCATGCATGTATTCATGGGATACCTTATAAATGTGTTTTTGAACTTTAGCAGTTACATTCAACTGAGCTAAAATTAGGACACAATTAATTTGCGAAGCACTACAACTTTCACCCAAACATTACTAGGTTTTTCTTTTGACTGACGTATATGTTGCCACTATTTAGATACGGTGGTCCAGAAACTTGGACTTTATGGCAAAGCTGTCAGTGAAAATGAGAACAGAAGTAGTTTTCACTCCTGACATTCTACCATGTCATGGTTATGCTGATGCACGTGGACAAAATTATTACAAACCTCAACAGTCAGAAACCCCCATTTAATATACTGAAGGTAGATTCTTAATGGCAATTTTACCAACTTCATGCTACAGTTATTTCTACTCAAAATGCAATGACTAAAACTATTTTTATTTCAGATCCAGAACAATATGTTTCTATCACACATCAAAACAAGATTTTGCAATCACTACTCAAAAATCAACAGCAAATCAGCACAAATAATTTGTTACCTCAGTCTGTGAAATATGGTCATAAAAGAAAAACTAGGAATTTCACATTGTAACTGTTGAAAACACCTGCTGTTAAAGAATGGATTTATTTTCAGTACTGCATATTCCAGTGTAGAACGTATCAAATGCCTCATTGCAAGTAATAAGGCTTTGTATTTAAGGACATTGAAAATTTTCAGTTTTGCTTCTTGGCAAGTTACTTTCATCCCCACTGCGTGTCCACATTTTGTTAATGTACATTCAGCCAAAAATGGTCAAGGTTTGAATCTTGTCAACAGTCAGCACTACCATAATGTTCTCGGATTCACCCTAGTCATTTGTTGATTTCACCCATCGGCCTGTTGAATCTTAAAAGACTAACACTAATAATATGATGACTCGTTGCATATCAACTTGTGACTAATCTTCTGTTATGAAAACTCAAACATTAATAGTTTTACACATATTAAACTAGATTTCCCTTGAACAGAAGACAGACTGAACACACGTCTAAGTTTCAGGATGTAGTACATCATAAAGTGCCAGGCCACAAAGACATATGCAAAGAAGCTTTTGGCCCTTTCTAAAGTCATGAAATCACTTGTGGAACACCAGTAGAAACAAACATTATACTCAATGACAAGTCTTACAAGAGACTGCTATACTGAAAAAAAGACTGCCTACCTAGATGATGCTATACTAAAAACACAGAAACACCTCCTTACTACAAAAACAGCATTCTGTCCAAAGGAGTACTTGCTGCAAGTATTCTTAAGTCTTTGTTACGTTCCACTGTGCCAAAAATGTTAATGAAATGAGCCCCCATAAAGCACTATGGCATATTTATCCATGTTGATTTTTTTTTTTTACTTTAACTTTAAACCAGACCATACATATATCACTTGGCTGGGTATGCCTCGAAAATTCTGAAAGATCTTGCAGAGAGGCAATGACCACTACAAATTTTCTATTATTATTAATACAACACCAGGCATTAAGACTGTCCAGCACAGCAGCCATGAAAACATTAAGAATGGTCCTAGAACTGAGCCCGGGACAGTAGTTACAATACCTTCGCAACCTAGTTCCTCCGCACCCATTCATTCAAAAAGTTACACATGACGTAGGAAGCCGAGGTGCAAAAACTAACTACTGAAACACTTCAGTAATGGCTCCTCTCATCTCAATAACCACTCGAACCAATGAAAAAAGAAAATTTGTTGAGTGCTTTCATCTTTCCAAGACTTCATCAGAAGAAATACAGTACATAAATCTCTAGCCCTTTTAAATACTACTTAAAAGTCTTCCCAAACGTTATTACACTGGTTATTGAGGTGAGAGGAGCCACTACAGAAGTGTTTCATTCAAAAGGTTACCTCACCCTTCTGCCTATCTGTGCCCCCACTGGCTGGCCACAGTCACATAGCTAGCTGTTATGAGAGTCAGGCCATGGCAGCCTATCATCCTTGGACAGTTAGTACGTAAAAATAAAAAAATAAAAAAAAACTATCTTTTTTCAGCACTTAAGGAAAAGACTCTTATGCTCCTACGTTTAGTGACCCAAGAGTATAAAAGTGAGTTGACAAAAAATTTTAAAACCTTCTATTATGCCTTGGTAAGAAATACTGTTAAAAAGTGTAACAATTCCAGACATCCCATTTCCAAAAGCAGTCCACTGTCCAAGGCATCAAGTAAATAAAGAAAACAATTTTGTTAAAGTACAGCATAATCCATTTTTAACAAATACATGCTGACATACGCAACAAAATTCTAGTACAGAAACAGGTAAAAAGGATCAACAAGATTTGCTCATAACATTTGCCTAAAACAAAGGTACGATCAACTAATAGCCATGTAGCTGGTTGCCATACAACTATTTCTTCTATCACAAACTAGGACAATAAACACTTATTTCCAATAACAGGGCATGAAACTCATAAGGTTTTTACGAGACTTAGTATGAGAAAGATAGCCACAGCTGAAGGTATGACTGCTGTAATTCTGACTGCCACTGCCTTTTGCCACAGAGTGGCATCATGACTACATTGTCGTTTTTATTTTAATGTTTAAAATTTTAACAACTGCGCACTAGATACTTTTGACAAATAAGGTATGACCTCTGATGATCACACATCTATTTTTGTTATAAACAGATTTTTTGTTTTGTCAAGGCCAAACAAGCAATGTAAAGTAAAACCATAAATAAAGCTTTCTCCCTTTTCAGTTTACTGCTGTGGCGCACTCTCATGTCAGCCAGTAAAGATGACAGGTGTCTCTGTGTCTGAGCCAAGAAATCCACAATGGTTGCTAATAATCACCCCCCTCCAGTTGTCACAGAAGAAACAAGAATTAAGTAAATAAAGATGACAGGGTATGTGTCACTGTAATGTACATTCCTATAAGGCAAAGGAGTCAATTATGTGCCATACTCAACAAAAGCAGACACCTGTTAGAAAACACTTAAAATTTTATTAGAAACTCAAGAAATATTCAAAAATGCAAGCATTTCCAACCTGTGCTAATATATAGCACCTGCATGCAACTTCCATGCCATACTTGACCACGTTAAATACATTTCTTTAATTTAGCTATTTTTTATTTTGCCTTTGTTTACTGGGAACGTTTGACTGAGTTTAACCAAAAATCCCATTTATTAAGCAACAATTAAAATTATGAAGGGGACAACACAAACACTTACTTGCTAGAAATTTGAGAGAAATACCAGATATAAACAGATTAGGTACACCAGCATGTGAAGAGGAAATCATTTACAACAGTTACTCTACAACAAACAATGTTACAGATTTTACAAAAAAATATTACATTAAAATGGTTAAATCAGACATTATGTTTACATCATTAAAAGGCATATAAATGACTTTGGTAGAAGAAAAGATCTTGAGATATATTTAGGATAGGAATAGAATATGTTGAGTAAGATGAAGAAACTTTGGGACAGATGAAAGTGCAGGAGTAGTTAGCAACATGGGAAACGAAGTTTACTAAGAGAGCTTTAACATAAGGAAAGCACTGAAGTATAAACTGGGTTATATAGAAGGGTAAAAAGGTAGCATTAGGGGTAAGGAGATGGAGGGGATATGACCATGGGTACAAACAGCAGCATTCAATGTTCTTCAGTGTAGAGTAGGCGGAGGCATGAAGGTCTTAACTAAAGAGAGCTAAGCATTGTCTGAACATCAGTGTTGTGATTGACTGTGGCAGAGTACAAGTTACCCTGGAGGTGTACGGGAACACATCCATTTATTTATTAAGTGGAGCTTTTAAGCTGTGATTTGAATGAGCTACCATTCTGGACTGACTTTGCTGGTAAGGGAATTTAGTTCCATAATTTAGCAATACATGTTGAATATAGTCCCCTGCAGTTCTTGATGACTTGGTTATAATAAAGCAGTGACTTATCTTTAGAGTGTAATTTTCTGTTGGGAGGGAATAAGGTTATATTACACTAACAAGAACAGGGCAACTTTCTAGCTTGTACATAATCTTGTGTATTGTAGTAAGCAGAGAAAGTACTAGATAGTGTAGCAGTTTTAACCAGTTTAATTCTTTGAGTGCTAGACACTGGCAAGTTCTATACTGATTTTTGTTTTTGCAAATTTATCCAATTTATTGCAGCATTGCTATGTCTTCAGTCATTTTGTTACACCTGCTGGCCAATACCTTGCGCTCTAGCAGCAAACATTCCTACATATACTGTACTGAGATACACCATGCATTTCTACAGACCATGTCCCCTACATGATTTCATACATAAAAACTAATGTGCTCACACACAAACCTCCTTTAGTGATACAACTGACTAAAATACACAAAAACTATGCTAATTTCTGTCTTTAACACACCACCAAAGTTTTAAAAAAGCACAACACACTTAATGTGGTGGTGAAAGCACTTGTCTTGGAAATCAGCTTTCCATAACTTGCTGCACTCCATGTTGTTTATCTTTGACGAACAGTACTCAAAACACAAACTGCAAAAACTACGCAACCTACTTATTTTTTCCTAGGTAAAGTTATGTAGAGCCCAAATAAAGCCAAAGCCAAAACACACAGGTGCAAAGTCTCCCAACACAGATGTGCCCCCCCAGAGAGTGTAACAGCACTATCACTAAAGCAGTGAGCGGACTCAAATCCAGTTGTGGCCTGTTCTTTACTTGCAGCTATTTTTTTCTACAGTTCTGGCAGAGCAAAGCCTAATCTGCTTGAACTGGCTTGCATCAGGTGTCACGCAGCTCAGTCTGATACAAAACATATGTATCCAGAGGGAAAAAGTCCATCAGTATGAAACTTCTGACTCAGTCACGACAGTGTGTACAGAGAGAAACCACGCCTTCTGCCCTGCCAACAAAGAGCTGCTTGTTTCTCTTATTTCTCAGAAACAGTATCAGACTCCCAAAGGTCAGCAAAAACAACACTTTCAGTCGAGGTACGGCTTATTCCAAAAAAATCTGCTCTATATTATTTAACAAAAAAGGAGAGGAAAAAGGACATCACAGTACTCTGTAAACGGGCCCCTCCACAGCCTATCTAATGTGCCAAAAACAACACAAGATGTGGTTTCTGTGAACTTAAACAAAAGAGCAAGTCTGAAGTGAACAGATTGAATACAGATGCAGTCGTATGGAACACTCCTGCAGTGATATTGCGTGATTCCAAGAGCAATAATAAAAATGTTTGAATGCTTCAAAGGCTTGGTGCTTCAAGAACAACACTTAATACAGTGTTTTGCTAGATAAGCCCTAGATCACCCAAGAAAAGTGACGTCTACTAGGGTAAACAATATGAACGGACTCCATATTTCTAATTATTATTAGAAGACAAGTCTATTTTTAATGTTTGATCACCAAGGGAATATGTAATAAGAGCTCTGGAAACTGTTAAGACCAGAGAGCTATGCCCATATCTCATCACATGACCTTGAGAATCTCGGAAATCGCTCAGGAGTTGAAAATTATTCACAGATGACTTGCCTGTGCTCCTTCCCCCAAGTAACTTGCAACTTTCTGTTATTCTACAGTTCAGTGTTTTACAGTCCACTTTCCTGATAGCAAATGAAACTCCGCATAAACCTGTCTTTGCAGTGTAATTCACACACAGGAGATTATCCATGGTGAACAAGCTGCAAACAAGTCAACACAATCTATGGACAGCAGCTGTGGCCATTGCAGCAACAAAGGGAGCAAACACCCTCTAGATTTCTGAAACAAACTAAGTTGTCATGGTGAGAGGATGTGCACCATTGTCTAGTGACCTTGTAGCAGGTTATAAATCCCACTCAGACTCCAGAAAGGAAATGTTTGCAGACTTAAACAATGCAAGTCCCTGCTTTCAGGAAGTGTTTTATTCTAGATAAGTACTACAATGTTACGTCTAGATTACAGTAAGATGCTGGCAGCTATTAATGCCAATAACTACTGATGGTTAATTCCTAGAAATGGAAGTTTATCAGGTGCTTCTACTCTGTCAATCCAATTAAATAAGTGTTCATTTCCAACTGAAATGATTAATTACTTTTTCCTTTGTGGATTTCTACAGCTACCTCACTTAAATCCAATAACTGACTGGTCAGCATTTAGCATACTCTGGGGAGTAGTCTGTTATATATGCCTGTAGTTCTCTCCCTAAAGAAAAACTTTCTTACATCCTTTCTGAACGTGTTCTGAAATCGTCTCTCTCTGGGCTTCTTAAAGTTTAGTTAGCACATAAACCATGTCAAACAGCACACTGACAGGGCTCTTAAGCAGAAGGCTGCCAGCTACTAAGTACAGACGCACCAGATTAGCTAACCAAAAGATCAGACAGAGTTGCTGCAATACTGAGGTAATATGTAGATGAAAACCCAACTCAAGGACATGTGGGTCACAGAAGTGAGGGCTGTGCAAAATGGGAGAAAATACAGATGTGTTAGGAAAGTAGAGTTGTGTAAGATCTTACCATAATAGTAGATATCCTATATCCTGCTGAGGCTAGCCAAACATCCGGCCAACATAACAAAGCCTTTACACCATCCACGTACCATTCATACTGCCTACATCCAACGTGCAAGGTACATATGCGACATATGAGCGCCTTACCCTCAGAACTGAACTGACCCAGAAGAACCAGAGTAATCTAACAGGAAAGTAATATCTTGTGCATGGGATGAGGGAAGGAGGAGAAAAAGATGCAAGAAGGAACCCTTAGCCAGAAGCAAGGCAACAGAGAAGAGAAGTGGAAAGGAATGAGGGATAGAATACTGCAACAGTGAGATAAAGGACATATACTGTTACGGTAAGATCTTACACAACTGTACTATGTCTTTCCTGATCACTGCTGCAATATTCTTTACAACTTGGAGAGTATAAAAGCTACCAGAGAGGACAGGAGGAGGTGAACCACAGAGAAGCCCTCCAAAAACCCATGAAGGATGGCCCTAGAAATGACATCCAACTTATGTTTGGTGTAGGTGTGTACAGAAGACCAAGCGGCAGCTTCCAAAATGGATCTAAACAACCCTATAGCTCTCACCACTGTCTACCCGGTCAACAAATGTCAAATAAATAAATAAATCTAGTATCAATACCCTTGAAAAAATCATGAAAAGAATCAAGTGCCTTGGTAGAATGAGCCAGAACAAAAGAAGAAAGCTGTTTATCATGAAAGGAATAAAACTAAATGGCCTTACAGATCTAGGAGAAGGTGGTTTGATTAGATACAGCCAAACCCAATTTCCTGGAATGAAAAGAAACAAAGTTGCTCAGATTTCCCGATATCGTTCGTCTTGTCTAGGTAATACTGGAACTATTTAAAAGCCAAAGTTTGAAGAGTCCTGTCACTAGCATTCTGTGGAGAGGGGAAATAAGGAAGATGAATCTAGCCAAGGTGTAGAAGTGGTTGAATGCCAAATAGAAGCCGATCTGTCAGGGAAGGCAGGTTAGTACCCTGACAACGGTTTGCCAGAACTCTTGGAAGCCCGCTTACCTCTAGAAGGCTGTCTAGGTTGCCTTCTGATGGATAATTTCTGTGAAGTTTAGAAATAGGTCTAAGAAAGATTTCTTTCAGATCCTGCATAACTTCACCCTTATCTTACAGGGTCTTAAAAAGCTCAGCAACTGCACAGTCCAAAAGATTCTGATCTAAAGGAGAATCCAGTAATTTAGCCTTGATGTCCCACAAAAAAAGAGACTGTAGATGCAACCAAGAGTATCGCCTCATCACAGATGCAAATGGAGCAGCCCCAGAGGTAGCATCAGCAACATCACAGATGCATTTAATAGAATGACAAGCCACCTAAGAAGCAGAACTCCGAAGGGAAATGGCAGAAGTCTTTGCCTCAGTCTACAGCATACAGTCAATGCCTCAAAGCTTAGAAAGAGCCAGTGCATACCTAATCATATGGGTCTGGTAGATAATGGCCCTGAAAGCTAATGTAATAGAAGTGTACACTTTTTTCCATACTACGGCTGTCCTTATCAGAAGGATAAATCTTACAGCAACTTAGTTTATTAGTAGCCACAGATATAACAGCTGGATTAGAGAAAGGACGTTTATACAAAAACTTTTGAGTTTTATGGACTTTATATAACAAGTCAAGCTTGTTAGGGGCAGGAGGCTGGGTATTAAGGGCCTCAGAAGCCAAAGAGAAGGTGTTCAAAAGGGCATCCAAAATTGGAGTATAGGGACAGCAGAAGCCCTACGACAGTCTATTTGCAAGAGTTCATAGTACTGTGGTATTGTCTGTAAAGATTTTGAGGGGCTCTGCAAGGAACAGAGAATGGAAGACCTGAAGAGCGCTTTTCTCTGATTGTGATATGATCATTCTGATGAAGGAACCAAAGGCCCTGAACTTTTAGAAGGCCGAAAGAAGCTCCCCACCCCATGTCTGAGGCATCAGAAAGAGTTCCTGAGAGGGGACTGGGGGCTAAAAAGGAAGCCCTGGGTTTAGAGACAGGTCCACCTCTGAAGCTCTAGCTTGAGGCATGGAAGAAGAGGAACTGGAAAGTCCATAGGATGAGAATTTTGAAGCCAGACTCGCTTTAGGAACCACTGCAGATTTCTTAGATGAAATCTGGCTAGAGGAAGGACAGGAATGGTGGAAGCCATATACCCCAGAGCCCTTAGAAACACCCTGACTCTAAGTGAGACCACAGGAAGAAGGGACTGAAAAAAGGCAATTAGAGTTAAAGCCTTGGGAGGAGGCAGGGATGCCAGCATAGGAATGGTCTGGAGCCTGCAAATTGCGAAAAACCTGATCCTGAGGAGGAGTCAGGAAGGATTTTTGGAAATTTACTGTAGACCATAAACTCTGCAAAAGGCAAATAGCATAGTAAAGGGGCTGAAGCAAGGTCTCCTGAGAGGAAGCCTGAATAAACAGGTTTAATAGTTAAGGAAATATTTGTATTCCCCACATCCTGCAAAAAGCAAATACAGGAGCAAGGCATTTGGTTATGACCCTTGGGGAGGTAGAGAGGGCAAAGAGCAGAACTGAAAATGTAAGGAACAGACATACAAATACAAGCATTTCCTGAAATGGCAATGAATAGGAATATGGAGATAGGCATCCTTAAGATCCACAGAGACCACGAAAGTCTAAGGTAGAAAAAGAGGAAATAGGGTTTGAAGGGATAGCATTCGAAAGGAAGAACCTTTAAAAAGGTGTTGAGTTGAGAAAGATCCAGAATGGGCCTCCAAGTGCCTTCTTTCCTTGAGACCAAAAACATTCTAGACTAAAACCTCCACCCCCTTTGAGGAGCAGAAACTGTTTGGATGGTGCTTTGAGACAAAAGGCTGTAAAGGACATCCGGAAAAAAAGGCAGCTGTTCCTGAGGAGGCTGAGAAATACCCAAAAAAAGGCAGAAGGGATTTCCATACCATGCAATACCCCTGACAAATGATAGACAGAACCAAATAATCCTGAGTGATCCTACACCAACTGTGAAGAGACAGGGAAATACAGAGACAAAGGAACTTTACTTAGGAGGGTTGGAAGAAGATAAACAAAACCTAGTGTGTCTGGAAAAGGAGTCTGAGTAGACTTAGCAGGAAGACCCCTTCTAGATCCCTTTTTACCTTTGGGAGGAAGGTGGGACTGTCTACATACAAAGGCAAGCTTGGTAGGATAATTCTTCTGAAATCTGGGAACAGGGGAAACAAAAATATGTTTCAATTCCTACAAGGCTTTACCCTTCTCTTCTAAGGACTTAGAAAGCTCAGCAGTAGCCGAACACAAGAGATTTTTGTTGTAAAGAGGAGCATCCATCAAGTTAGCCTTAGTATCATCAAGTAAAGGCTGGAGCTGAAGCTAACAACATCTCAACACAGAACCAAAGGCAGCAGCACTAGAACAAGCATCAGCTGCATTATAACTACATTTGATACTACTACTTGAGAAGAAGAAACCAACAAAGAGAGGGCTGAAGTCTTCCCTTCAGAGCCAGGAAGGTCAGAAACAAGGAAACAGCAAACAAAAACAGTAGGTAGTGAAGCAGGAAGCTGGTCGCAAGCATTAATACAGATATTTATTCAAGTCCAAGCACCAGAACACAGATAAAATCCAATAAGGTTAAAAAATGTAAGACATTAGTGCTTTCATCCTGCTTACCCCCAAGACTTCATCAGATAATCAAACAGCAAATAACAGACACTTTAAATAATTCAAAACAGGCCATGTCTACAACTCCTAGCCATCTTAAAGGAACCTGAACTTCAGTGCTAAAAAAACTAACATATGAATAATAAATATTAAAAATAATATAAACAGTTGTACACTATAAACATTTAAGAAGGCATGTATTAACCTTATACATAGAATAAAATACCTTGTTTAAAAGCCATCAAAGACTACAAAAATACAAATAACCTAGCCTTTAAATATACCTAAAGACCACGTATTGACTTACAAAACCAGTTTGAGTATGCATAAAACTCCTAAAATTTCTAATGCAAATAATAAAAAGATGGAACAAAAATGGAATCAGCATAATAATCCAAACTACTTAAAAAATGTAAATAGAAAATGCAAAATAGTGTATGGTCACAAAGAACCCTTTAGGGACCACCTAAAGCATGTCATCTCATCAAAGCTTTCTTTCTAAAGACATACTATGTTACAATTTTTATTTAAGCCCGGGGGTTTAAAGGCATCAAATATAAGCTGCCCTTGTTGTGTCTTTCGGATTTTCCCAGTTAGGAATTCCGGTCCGCTAATGATTGTTAGTTGATTTTTACGTGCCGAGTTACCAGCCCTGACGCACAACCTTCAGCAAAGGTACGCCCATTCACGCAGGTCTCCACGCAGAAGACGCTCTAGCTGAGAATCGAACTGGACAGCGTCTTACTGTGAGGCAACAACGCTACCGCAGCACCACCACTGCGGGTCCAAATATAAGCTGCCCTACAGCTCCTTTATTTCAAGCTGGACTGTCCACCCCCCCCCCCCCAATTTGCTTGACTGGACTGCTCAATAACAATGAACCTGAATTTGTGCCCTGGGTTCATTAATAGGTGCTTTGACAGGGCATTACTGGATTTACCGTTTTAAGTTTCATATAAATGTTCATAAATTACTCCTTCAATGCTTGCTCTGTTTTCCTATGTAGAAAGAGCGACATCCCTGGCAGATGGACAAAGATGAGAGATGACTATGAAGAGTTTTAGAGACAAATGCTTGACAAATTGGGTACAAAGTATGGTTGGGAGAAGCACCCAAACACAACACTGCCCTTATGGGGAATGTCTCCCTCACACTGACATTTTTCCTTTCTGGATGACATGTAACCTCACAACAAAAGTAAATAAAAACAAAATAAGAAAACCCCCAATGTGGTACTGTGAAATGGCTTGATAACCAGCAGATAAAGCAGCGTTCAGATGAACAATCAAAGACGGTGTTTGGACTGGCAGCAAAGAAGTTCTGAGGTAGGGACATCCGTACATCACCTTTCTGCCCTATGCCATGAGCAGGGAGCATACATGTGACATCTGACATACTAGTAGGCTTTGGTATAATGGCCAGATGTCAGGATACCCTTGGCAGGGGATCCCTAGTGTAAGGAATACTGCAACAGTGATACAGAAGGACATCAGAAAAACTTTGAGAGGGCTTTAAAGCCATAAGAGCACTGAAAAGTGCCAAACAAAATCCTGCCATTCTACATTTGTATCCTTTGCCAAAGGGGCCACATGCCTTGTCTTCTGCACCTTTTTTAAAGGAGCATCAGCTTTAACAAATCTACGAGGTTCAGACCCCTGCCTAGATTCAATGAGGGTACCAGGCACCTCTTTCCTAACAAGCATTTGGGGAATCCCCTTAAGCCTCTCTGATATAATCAGCCATAGTTCACATAGGTATAATCTTGGCAAGTGCACGGGTAAGCTGCCTTATATTGGCATCCAAGTGGGTCATGACAATGGGAGCAGATGTAGGCACAGAATTGTTCTCTGGTTCTTCCTCCAACCCAGAGAAGTCTGGAGGAGGTTGGACAGCAACAGAGTCAGTGCGCACTTTTTTGTTTTTTTCTTAAGTGGTGGCTGGAGGTCAGGGTGGGCAGATTCAGAGGTCATGGTACCCTGAGTTAACAGTTTCAGATGTTGATTCTCCAAGTAAACGGAAAGAGAAGTTAAAAGAACTGCGGAGAGTGTTAGCAAAAAACGCCTCACAGATCAAGAGTACAGTCATGCATAACACCCAAACTAAAAAGACATTGTTTGCATCATCTTTACAGGGAAACTGCCTCCCACACACATTTCCCTTCCTGGATGACATCTAAAGGGGAAACTCAAAAGAAACAGAGAAAGGAAGAGACCCCAACAGGGCACTTATCATAACAGGCTCGGTAGTTGAAACAACTCAGCGAATATATTGCAGACTAAGTTCGATGTAGAATTTGGACTGGCAGCAAAGTAGCTCTGAGAATTAGATACTTGTACATCACATAAGTACCTTACACCTTGGACATAAGTTTGACGTATGGCACCTGGAAGATGTAAAGGATTTAGTATGCTGGTCAGATGTTCAGCTATCCTTGGCAGGATATCCCAGTTGTAAAAAAATACTGTGATAAGGAAGGATATCTTAACATAACTGTAGATTTTACATTATGTTCACTGTTGTACTGTTTAGGATTTCTGCTGCAAAAGGTCTTACATCTGTAACAACTTCTCTGCCTTTTCACCCCCCCCCACACACACACACACACACACACACACACACACACACACACACACACACTGACCGGACAAACACTTACAACTAAACATGAAATATCATTGCTTTTTGTCCCAATATCCCCTGATAATTACATATACTAACTCCAATATCGCACAATACTTCAGGAAAGGGAATATTCATGTGGTAATGGCCGTCAGGAAATCCTTTCATTTAGGATCACTAACTGCTATAGGGTCAATGTAAAGGTAATTACTCCCTTACACTCAGCAGTGATCATACCAATTAAGAGTACAATACTCCCACTGAGATGCATTACACTAAACGTATTGAAAATTTAGGGGGGAAAAAAAACAAAGGTTCCTAACCAAAATGACAACAGGCCCGAAATCTCTGAACCACCAAGTAACTATCCTTTAATTTCTATTTACTGAAAGTCTTACAGTTATGATGGGAGATCTCCATCTCATTTACAGTACCATTACAAACCTGACTGTAAACTACGTCATGCAACTTTAAGTACAATTGCTCCATTAACACTAAAACCAGGGACATAAATCTTCACCAACAGATAAGATACATTGGAGGAACAGGGTTATAAACTTCCCTTGCATGTTAAGCAGTGCAGCTTATTACTTTCCTTTAAACATAACCAGGAACAATGGATGGGTTTTCACCAATTCACTCCTGGACTGAATGTACAGCCCTTCCTGGAGAAAGTTGGCAGCCTGAGGGAGGGTACTGTCGCTTGTCTTGTGTATTCAAATAAGACAATGGGGCTTGGGTGTTCGTTTAAGTTGTTTACTACACAAACGCATCAGGATGGATGACTGGAACATAAAACCTAAACAAACTGACTGCTACACACATACATGCTTTCACTCCCATTGCTCACTCAAACTGGCACTCTTGCTTGCACATGCTCAGTACTTATATATGCATGTGCCCATAGACTGGAACGGCTCTTAAAGGTACAACCCACACTGATTTACATCCTCCTCTTTGACTAGTCTGTCATGCAAATGAAAATGACAATTAGATGAGCATACAAATTATACAGACATATATAAATAATAACAATCATGTCCAGGTTGCCAGGTATCAAGGACTAGGTCTTGACCTCATAATGTAATAAACAGAACTGAGCTTAGCAACAGGAACAGTCACTGGGAATGTTCTGCTTCAGGATTTTCAGGGATACTTTCAAGAACATTAACAGATGATGACATGTTCTCTGGAATAGTAACATTGGACAAATCACTCTGAGAATTAGAGTCTCCATTACAGACAAGATACTGGAACATTGGCTTGGACACTGGTAGTAAATGTTTCTGATTCCATACCTTGCGACTCGCTATACGATCTGGGATCTTCTCACAAATGTTTCACAAGTCCTATTTGGTCAAATCCTTTTGCTGTCCGCATCCCCTCTCTCTCCTCCTTTAAATGGATTCAGAGGCTTGCTGGTTTTGTCACAGTAGGACATTTGGGACAAACCCTTCTTTAGAAGTTGAGCTTTTACTGCTTTGTTTCTAGCAATCAGAATCAACAAATTCTTACTGATTGGTAGTGGGGTTCTGGTTTGTCTCGACATAAGTCTCAGAGCAGGTGAACCAAGTCAATTGTTGGAAGAATTCTGAAATTAAGCAGATTAAGAAAAACATCAGTATAATCTCATCTGGATTTCTTCAACAGCTGTTTTGCACTTTGAACTGCACATTCAGCCAAGCCATTAGATTGTTTATGTTACTAGTAGTTCTGACTACCCATAAAGTCACATGATTCAGCAAATCTTTTGAACTGCTGACTTGCAAACTGTGCACCATTGTCAGAAATGACTGTGCAGACTACTACGGACAGAAAAATGTCTCCAACTTCGTAATGACAGTACTGGAAGTTAGGTTAGGAAGAAGGTTAATCTCAAACCAATCTGAATAAGATTCTACTAACACAAAATAATGCTGACCATTCCACTCGACAATATCTGTAGCTACTGTCAACCAAAGTAGTTCAGGAATCTGGTTTAGCTGAAATGGTTGTTTTTGTTGATGCAGTTTAGTACTATTACAAACAGAACAAGCTGAGATGGAACTTTCAATATCTTTTGACACAGAAGGCCAAAACATTACTCGCCTTGCCCATCTTTTGGTAGAATCAGTTTCTAGGAGCCACGATGCACGATTATAATATATGCTTATTGCAAGGATTTTGGAACGATCACTTTTGGACCTTTCATGATGCCATCTTCCATCAAAATCTTATCTCTGTAAAGAAAATACTGCCGCACATCCACTGGTAAACAAGATTACTTTGACAGTCATCCTCGACTGATAAAATGGTTGAGCTTCTGGAGAACTGGACCTGACGCTGTGAGTTATAAGCTCATCAAGACGTGTGGAAAAAAAAACATTTTTCACTTCCATGGCTTCAAAATCAGGTTTCTCATTCTCATGCTGTTCAGTGCTTTTTCTGAGTGATCAGGATAAAGCATCAGCAAGATAAAGAAGTTTGCCTTTTGTGTAAACCAACTGGAAACTGCACTTTTGCAATTTTAACATCACGCATTGCAATCTTGCAGGAGCTGTGTGCACTGGCTTTTTTAAAATAGTGACCAAAGGTTGGTGGTCAGTTTTGATTTGAATAGGTCGGCCAGAAATATAATCATGAAACTTCGAACATGCAAATAATTGCCAAAAGCTCTTTTTCTATTTCAGCATACTGCATCTTGATTGGGTAAGAGTTCTGGATCCATAGGCTACTGGTTTACCCTCTTGAAGAATGAATGCACCAAGACCAAACTCTGAAGCATTACAAGAAAGAGTTGCAAAGAGTTACTGGTTTGTAAACATAATATCTTAAGGTGGGTGGACTGGCAATTTTCTGTTTCAGGACATCAAATGCCCTTTGTTGTTGTGCTGACCAGTACCATTTTACATCTTTGAGCGTCAGCTCTCTTAATGGTGCTGAAAGTTCCTTCAGAACTGGAGTGAGCTTTCTGAAATAGTTGACCATGCCAAGAAAACGTCGTAAGGCTATGACATGTCTGGAGCTGGCATCTCAAGAATTGTACTTTGCTTGGAAGGATCTGGTCTTAAGCCTGAACTGCTAAACAAATGAACCACAGCCTGAATTTACATTTCTGAGGATTCAGTTTAAGATTCACCTGACTAGCACATTCTAGAACTTTCCGGAGGTTTCTGTCATGTTCAAGTTCACCACTACCTCTTACAAGAATATCATCTACTATAATAGCACAGGGGTAGCCAGAAAAAAATTGCTCCATAACACAATGGAAGAGTTCTCTGGCAGAATTTATCCCAAATAGCATTCTTAAAACTCTATCTTCCAAATGAAGTACTGAAAGTGTTTAGCAATAAAGACTTTTGATCAAGCAAAATTTGCTAACATGAACTTTTTGCAGCCAAGACACAAAAAATAGTGGCATCTGGCATGACGGCAGCAACTTCAACTGTTTGCATCAGATCATGAGGTCGTTTGAGTGTTTTGTTCGAATCTCTTGGATCAATACATATTCAAATGTCATCTGAGCTTTTCTTATGAGCTACTACCATGGAAGATACCCATTCAGTTGGTTCTTCTACTGGACAAATTATTCCTAGGTGTACCATTCTGTCTAGTTCTGCTTTGACTCAGCCCTGCATTGCTACTGCAACTTTCCGTGCTGGTCTGACAACTGGCCTTACCTCATGGTCTAGCTTCATGGAGTACACAACTGGAAGTTCGCCTAGTTTGTCTTTTTTTAAATATCAGCATATTCAGAAAAGAATTCTGGGTGAAACCTGCACTATCACTCATGCTCACATGGTGAACTACTTTATTAAATGAAAGCAGTCCCATTTTCAAACTGTCTTTGAGGCCTAATATTGACTGCACGTGTCTTTTGACTACATAAAAGTGCAAGTCAGAGCTGTTCCCAGCAGAATAGCATGAAAGCATTACTGAGCCTTTGGTTTAAATCTCTTCACCATCATAAGCAACAAGCTTTGCGCACTTTATCAAATCAAGTTTCTCACCAGCTTACACTTTAGCAATCACATCTGCTGACATAACATTGCACTTTGAATGAGTATCAACTCTACAGGTCTCCATTTATCAGAACAGTATAAAATATTTCACTCTTTGCCCACAAATCTACTGCACTGACTGTTTCATCAAGCATAGACCCACCATCAACCTAAAAAGTAGGATCGCAGCTTTCTAGCTGATCAACTTGCCTCTTTGAATGCTCTTTTTTTTAATAAAAGAATGTGCCCCTTTAGATTTACAGAGCCTTGTGAAATTATTCCACTTTTTACATGTGTGGCACTGCTGACCAAAAGCTAAGCCCTTCTCTTTCTTGGGGTCATGGTTACCTCCACAATTATGACAGTTGACTACGAGGCTTACTGTGGGTTTTGCTAAGTCACCTTCTGCTTTACTGAGTGTGACCTAGGTTTTTACTGAAGCTGCCCTAGGTTTTGTTGAAGCAACCATGCCTTTAGGCGTGTACCTTTTAACCTTGCTTCATACTATCAACATTCACACTGGAAGGCACTGTGAGAATGCATACTCCTGTGCTTCTCTGCAAGCTCATACATTTGACAAATCTCTATGGCTTTGCTTAAAGTTAAATCACTGCCTCGAAGCAAAACCTTTCTCATTGCATCATTATCACTACACACAAGCCTGTCTTTTACAAGCTCACCTCAGATCACCAAATCTGCATGTTTTTGCTTTGTTTTTCAAGTCAGTAATATATGCTGCAAAAGTTTCACCAGGCTTTTGATCTCGTGTGTAACACGCACACTTCTAATAGAACATTCATTTGGGGGTTGCACATTTCTCTAAATTTACGTTTTAAGCACTCAGGGTCTTCCCGTGTTTCTGCCTGTACCACAATATGGCAGTCTTCCATCTCCCCTGCAAACACAGCAGGTGCATACACAAATGATTGTTCTCTTTCAATGCCTTCTGAACCACCTAAATTAAGCAGAACAAATGCCTTTGTATGTTCGCCTTTGTCAGAAAAAGCAGCCTGTATGAAAATATCGTACTCTTGCACAAACACTTTCCTATTTTCTGCAACATTATCAAACACAAGTGAACCACGTTTGCAAAATCATTCTGCCATGCCACCAAACAGCAGTATAAACCTGCCTCTTGTAATTATATTCAAACATGCACCAGGTAGTTGAAAAATACTCAACTGCACAGCAGTCTCTTCGAAATAACTGTATTCTGTGAAATAACTACTATAATACTGCATACACTTGCTAACACTTCAGATATTTCTAACAGATTTAGTTAATACGAAAAAGTACATAGCGAAAAAATAAGTTAATGTTCCCTTTTTTTATACATTTTATGCTATTTGGAAGTTATTTTAAGCATTTTCGTAAGCATTTTCCGTACTTTTTTCAATATGTTACAGTTTTGAACATTTTGTTTAACCAGAAATTTGTTTTGAACATTTTGAATGATTTGTTTTATAGTCAGTGCATAAAAAAATCATTCAAATGAGTTTCAGTACCTGAAATTATCTTTCTGACCTGATTGTGAGTCGTTTGAGCTTCAGATGATTAGTGTATATTCCTCCATTACCGCCTCATGGTTTTGACTTCGGATCCCATTCTGACACCATGTCTCTTGTATTCAAATAAGATGATGAGGCTTGGGTGCTCATTTAAGTTGTTTATTACACACAAACATGTCAGGATGGATGATTGGAACATAAAACCTAATCAAACTAAATGACTGACTGCTACATATATGTGCTTTCACTCCGGCTGCTCACTCAAAATGGCACTCTTGCTTGCACGTGCTCAGTACTTATATGCATGTGCCCATAGAATAGAATGGCTCTTAAAGGTACAACACACACACTGATTTACAGTACTAGCAAGATGTAAATGCTGATAAGACTCAATGGCCTTGTAGTACCATTAAATCTATGTACAATGCGGTGGTGGTGCTGCCGTAGCATTGTCGCCTTACAGTAAGACGTCCTGTTCGATTCTCATCTAGAGCGTCTTCTGTGTGGAGACATGCGTGAATGGGCGTACCTTCGTTGAAGGTTGTGTGTCAGAGCCGGCAACTTGATACGTAAAAATCTACTGCCAATAATTAGCGGGCAGGAGTTCCACTGCGGCGACCCCTAACCGGGAAAAGCCGAAAGACACAACAACATTCCCTAATCAGAACATGCAAAGTCCTCTGCATTCAGACAAGTATGAATGCCTTTATATCTGGTATGACCACAACGATCACGTCTTTTCGTCAGGTTCTTTCCCCAGGCGCCTTGATTCCCCCATGTGATCCACAAGCTATGTCCTAGGCATCTTGTCTGTAAGATGCGTCTGGGACAATCTTGAAAGGCACCTCCAAATTGAGATGCATTTAATTTATTTACTACTTATTTGCATTTGTTTACCAGGAAAGACCGACTGGGACAGAGCCCACTTTCAGCAGTGGCCAGGGGAGAAATGCTCCAGATGCATGTCTTCGGAATGTAGGAGAAAACCAAAGCACCTGAAGAAAACCCACACGAACACAGCAGGACATGCAAACTCCGCAAAGGCGGCACGCCAGCCGAGAATCGAACCGCAGAACCTCTTGCTGTGAGGTGACAAAGCTAAACGCTGCACCACTACACCACTCTTGGGCACTTTATGAATCAACAATGAGAGCTCTTTGATGCAAAGCAGCAATAAAATAAGGACACAGCAGTGACTGGGCATGCTAGTACCATCTGTCTCTCAGATTTCACTGACGTTTCCTCATGTACAACCTTGCTAAGGATACCACTGAAATAAAAGCAGCAAAGTACACACTCTCAGGACTTCCCTTGCAGTGAAATGAATCTATTGGGCTACAGTCTGAAGCATTTTGACATAGAGTACTTTGCCAAAAGGGAAGAAACCCCATTTTTCCCCCGTGTCAGGAATACCCCCAGAAGCAGGACTCATCTTGTTGGCACTGGATGAGATTAAGATAGGTTTACAGAAAGACCCAGGGATTTGAATTAAGTTGATGCAAACTGTAAATCCTTTTCTATCTACTCCAGGGTAGCTGCTTGAATGAGGTAGAAAACTGAGACATCAGAGTACCTGTGACATCCTCATGGACTAGCAGTGTGAGGATGCTGACCTCATTCTCAATAATTATAACCGGAGGTTAAAAGAACTCACATGAAGTAGGTGGCAGGAGTAACTTCAGAAAACATGAAGGTGAAGAGTGGTGCCCCACAGGGCTCAATGCTGGGATTGCTTTTGTTCAATATTTCCTACTTTGCGTACATATTAAAACCAAAGGCCTATGTTTCTTAAAACACATGTTCAGCAGGAGATCCAGCAGAAATTCCTCCTCTAAAGAGGCAGTGAGGAGCAGTGTTTTCTTATGGCATGGGCTGGGTTTTCAACAAAGCACATATTCTAATAACTGATACAGCTGCTACCAACCTACATGATACATCCACTGCACCACGGCCAAATGCAAGAGTGCTTGCTAACCAGGGAGGTGAGGGTGCATAGTTTCAGAACTTTATCCCTCAGGAACATACCTTCAATTACTTCAGCCTTGTCTTTTAGTTGGGACAGGAGAGTCCCCCTGGAATACTATCATCTGGATTTAGTTAAAGTTCTCAAGGCCAGGGGGGTTTACCTTCAAGGTCACCAGGGAGAGCATGCTTGTCTGGGTCCCCAGCAAGCCTCTTGCTTGAATCTATGAACGCCATAGCTAGATCAGCAATTAGGTTCTTGCACAGATAATAACAGGAATCCGCATCCCTGTTAAAATGTGGGGGGGGGGGCTTCCTGGGGGCAGTAGGTTAAGACTCTGGCTCTAAAGATACACCAGTGAATGCATCCCCAAAGGCTTCAATCACTGGAGGAAGAGATAAACATTGTGGATCTGGTAAATTCAATTGCTCTTTATTCTTTTCTGCTGGACAACAGAGTAGTCATACTTGAAATCCTTTATCTTGTTGAGGGTTTGAGTTGAGGAAACAGTGCCCTCAGTGCTCAATTCACTAGGAAGAGGAAAGGTTGTCTGATCTACAACCAGCCAGTTAATCCTCCTCAGAGTCAAAGGTGTCCAACTCCTTGGAGTGAGGGACATTTTCCTTTTTGATGGCTGCTCCAATGGCGGGTGCAAGTTCTTCAGTTTAACTCCAGAGCCAAATTCATCAAGTCTTGTGAGGGGAGCCTGGGAAGGAAGGCGAGCTTGCCCAGCTCAGACTGAAGATGGTGGACATCCAAGGCTTTGACAACTTCTCCCTGACTATGGGAGTAGTAGCCACCTTTGACGTTTGTAGTCAGAGATGAGCACCACTAATTTCAAATTTTAAGCCCCAGATGTCCTTGCACACCAGAACGGACGGAATAACACCCTTTCCCCTCAGTTGTCAAAATGCAGACGGCCAGCATGGACATCTACACAGAGGTATCCAGAATGACGAAGTGCTTCAAGGTTTGACTCAAGATGACATGCTGTCATCTAAAAACATGGCATCCTCTGAAGAGGCAAGGACAGAGGCCTCAGTCAAGCAAACAGACCAAGTCAGGAACTGCAGAAACGCAACATTCTTAAATCTGCGGTGATCTTTGGACTCCATGAATGTACTGTCTTGCCTTCTGGTGGTTTCTTCTCTCTGAGGTACTTCCCATTGTATCAAGTGGGGGCCCTTAGATGATTTGACTAATACCAGTACATGTTCTGTCCCAAAACAGAACAAAAACTGACTATGGAACTCTATGGGTGAGATCTGCTTCCTTTAAGTAAAACAATCTAATTTTAGAAACTGACATGTAATCCTGATGCCTAAAAAGTCTCATCTATAAAGAAGCAACACACAACATAAAAAGCTCTCTTCCCCCAAAGGGATATTTACCTATGCTGTGGAAGCCGGAACAAACTGATGGCCTGATACATAAATACAAGTATCAGAAATAAAACCCCACAACTACAGTCCTGGATAGCTTACAACAAACCAGATTATCTTAGCTGCTACTGAGACTTGGTTAAAACCATACATAAAGATGCCACATTTTTACCTCTTGGCATTTTGGTTAAAACCATACATAAAGATGCCACATTTTTACCTCTTGGCATTGCTTGTCTAAGATCAGACAGACCCAGTGAAAAAAGGTGGCGGTGTCGATCGGATATACCCAAACACCTTTACTATAGTACCATATACTAAGTCTATCACAGAGTTTTCCACAGCCGAAACATTAATGGCCTTCCTAAAAATAAATAACTGTAAAAGCCTCTGGATTGTACGTGTTATATATCCCCCCCCAAGCAACAACATTTCCATATTAAAATAAATCCTTACCTGGACAACAAATATAAAAAATAAAAATCACTCTGGGAGATGTTAATATTAACTGGCTTGATTATCGCCCACCACCATCCTTCCACCAACATCAACCTATATAACTTTACCCAGCTAATTACTAACATAACCAAGACCCAATAAAAACAATTACAATGGCTCAATCTTGGAGTGGAGTATGGTCTCCAACCCAAACAGAATCTCCTCCTCAGGGATACTGCCTAATGGTATTCGTGACCATCTACCTGCATAAAACTACCCCAACACCTAATAAACACTCATATAAGCAAACTAGAGACTTATCCCATTTCTTCCCAACCACATTTAACAAAACTTTACAAAGCATCAGATGGGATACACTAAAATTCCTTCCCCTTGACAAGGCTAAGTTTTTCAACTCAACATTTCTCAACATCCTAAACAATTTAGCCCCACTCTGTCAAGAGAGAGTAAAAACGAATTGTGTCATCTGGCTGCCAGGGACAAAGCATGGAAACTATGGCAAAAAAACAAAATTCCCTCTGACCTCACACGATATAAACAGCTTTGTAATCAAGTAAAGCATCTAGTCATCAAAAATTAAAAAGAACAAAACCTTAGTCTACAAAACCAACATAAGCAAAATTTAAAAAAATTCTGGAGCTCCATCAATTCCTAACTATATCTAGGCTCTAATAATAATCCTTGTCCAAATCTGGATAAAACGCCCACTGAAAAAGCCTCACTCTAACACAGATTTCATTAATACCATCGCTAACCTCACCTCTTCAAATCCACCTTCACAAAATACCTCTACTTACACATTACCTAGCTTTTCTCACTCACCTATACCTACCACCACTATAAAAAAAAACTGCTTCTTAAACTCAAACTTGGAACCAAAGCCCCTGACAACCTACCTTCAGAATTGCTATAAATATCAGCCAGCTCTACTGCCTACCACATCAGCATACTTGTTAACAGATCTATTCAGAATCCTTCATACCTTCAATCTGAAAATAATAAATAAATAAAGTTCTCCCTCTCCATAAAGGTGACTATAATACCGACATTTCCAACTTTTGTCCTGTTGCTATACTCTCACCCATCTCTTAAGATCTTAGAAAAATATATTCACACCCAACTGCTTAATTATCTGCTTCATAACCAAACCCTTTCTCCTACTCAGCATGGTTTTAGACCTTGTCACAGTACTACCACAAGCTCTAATATTCTTCATGGATACAGTTAACTTGGCCCAAGATGCTGGAAAAAATGTTTCTTTGCTCTTTCTTGACTTCTCTAAGGCCTAACTTAGGCATCTCTCCCTCAACCCTAAACTGGTTCTCAAACTACCTCACAAATAGGCAGCAGTCTACCAAGTGGCAACATTAAAAAAACACATCAAAAACTGGGCACCCTCTACAGACACAATTACTTATTCAACCACTCCGCAAAATTGTCCCTAGCCTCTTCCTTTCTGCTACTATCTCTTGTATATGTTACCCCTCTTCTTACCAACATCCAGTCCTCTCTGAAATCCAAACTGGACATGTGCTACAATAAAATTGTAACCAATGCAAAATATTCATCTCACCACTGTTCCTCACTGTGCCTACTGAATTGGCTAGAATTTCCACATTATCTTACATATTTACAATTAACCATTGCACACAAATTTATATACAAGCCATCAAACTGCCCTGCCCTTTATTCGCCACGTACTCAGTACCATCCAAATAGACCTCTCCGATTGGAAAACCAATTGCTCCTGAATGTAAAAAAGCCAAACCTCTCAGCTAGTCATCTGCTTTACTCCTTCACTATTTCAAAACCATGGAATACCCTCCCACCATTAATTAGGACTACCAGCAATCCAGCTCTTGTTAAAAAGTCCCTGAGACAATACCTTTCTTCTCGATAGCAGTGCAGATGTACCAAAATGGCACTCCCCAAAACCAGACTACATCCTCTATACTAAATCTTCATTTATTACTCTGATATATCTACTCCTATCTCAAAATACTTACAGTGCTGCTATACTGATCACCTATATTGAAGATAACTTTGTGTTAATTACTCTGACTAAACCACTCACACAAGTAACTTAATTATCCTAACTTGTTATATACTAACTAGTTATATTCTAAGCGTGTAATCCACTTCATCCTTGATATTGTACTCTAATACTGTACTCTGAATTTAAATTGTCAACTGTAACCCTTCTATTTACTGTACTAATCATACTGAACTATTGTACAGTATTGCATGTTACGTACTGTGTATTGTTTATATTATGTATTGTTCATTTCAGCGTGGAGCTTTTCTCCTCGGGCCTCCACTGAAAAGGGGTTCACTACGGCGCAGTGGACCAACCCAGTAAATAAATAAATACATACAAATATTTCAAGCATGGACATTAATGCCCTTCAAGCCTGCCAATATTCCTAAACACTTATAGTAAGCGCCCAGGCTGTTCTTAATATCTAAACTAGTACTTGCTTTAATGTCATTTGTTAGTCTGTTCCATGCATCAGCTACTCTGTCAGAGAACCAATTAGTACACTTCTCATCCCTACAAAATCTTCTACATAGGTTGTCTGATGATTCTCTAGTACTTTTTGATAAACCCAAACATTCCCACAAGTAGGTGTCCTCTAAATGCCCCATATGGTTTACCTTTATTTAGTTGAAAGCCGTATGTGCAACGTGCAAAACATCGTAAGTACGTCTGCAAAAAAATACAATGCCGATTCACCATGTGTTTGAATGTCAAATAAGCAAATGTTTTTTTTCCCATTCAAACACATGGATCAAATGTCAGAAATGGTTTTCCAGAAAACCATTTTCAACATTTGATCCTTCGATGTTGTCCACATTTCGCCATTATTGTTCGTGGATACAGCCGTTCGCATATATGCAGTTCACTCAAAGGTAAACCCGAATAAGATCTCTTCGATATCTTAAGAGATACTGTACAAATTCTACACATGTCTTAAGAATGCCACTCAAATATGGGGAGGACATACAGACTCCACATAGAAGGCGCTCCACCCGAGAATCAAACTGGAGAACATCTTGCTGTGAGGCAACAATGTTACCGCTGCACCACAGCGGCTTAACTTAAATTTTCACATCTATGGATGCCCTTGGTATATTTCCACTGTACTTCTTTCCAGTTTACTCAACATCAGTTGTCTCATGTTTACCAACAACCACATAGTACTTAAACTGACACAATGTTAAATGACTAGAAAGAAAAAAAAAAAGTTGGTCAGTCTGATAAAACATTTCACAGCTCTGACCAATCACACAGACCTACCTATGCTGGGGCTCTTAAAAGTAAACTATCTAAATCACAAAGAAACACACTAACTTAGTTTAAAAGTCCATAAGGCCAACCTCCACGCAGTCAAATATCCTAGTCATAGGTAGGACACACTGATGTATCAATCCCCAGGCTGTGCAAGGAGAGGGCCATGGTCAGATGCCATGATTTGCCACATCACATATGCAATCAAGTCCCTGGATGACAAGTACACACATGGCAGAGTATATAAAAGTCAGAGATGCATCTCCCTGGACCATATGTAGGGAGATGCGATGGATCACTCCAGAACGTGCGTCTGAAGCAAGAATGAAACTAGTCTTGATCAGCATTCTACCGTCACCAAGAATGATGCTGCAATATGAACACAAGGTTAACAACACAATATTTTACATCTTTATAACTAATGATGTACATAACTACACACGTGTGTATACATACATACACACACACACACACACACACACACATATATATGTATGTGTGTGTGTGTGTGTGTGTGTGTGTATATGGCTGTGAGGAAATGCTAGACTGTTCTAACTGCTTTGTCAAGGATGGCCTGCACTCATCTCCCCCAAGGCTTTACTACACTGATTAAATTCTAGTACACCCCTCTTTTTAGGTAACAGCAGTCTTCTAAAGTTTTCAACATAACACAGAATCTAGCTAACAAAGGTATTACTGCTCAACACTAGGTGCCTAAACAAAAAACGTAATTCCTTACAAACACTTGTTACCTGGAAAACATTGGCATATGCATAATCATGGACACCTGGTTCATGACCAGTGAGAGCAAACCATCACTGCATGGTTTCAATGTCTGGACAAATAGGGTGAACTGCTTTACAGTCTGGTGAAGCTTAAATGTTTTTCAAAGCAATTGGATGTTGGGACTAATATTCATCCAGCATTTTTGAGCAGATAACCTTGGTTTGCAAAAGGGGATAGTGTTCCAAGCTGTCGCCATTGTGTAATACACTGCTCAATATTTTCAACAAACATTTTTTGGTATTTTGTAATGAAACCATTATTTTAAGTTTACTGTTTAGTTTGTGAAAGGGGATAGTGTTTGAAGCTGTCGCCTATGGTTATATTATTTGTTGGATAATATATGATTATAATTTTTTTGTAGGTTATTTGAAACATATGTTTGCAACTTAATAGACTGTTTATGGCATAGCATTGATATGTGGCCATCTTCCGATGCTTTGGAAGTTTTGTTATTTACCTAACCAAAAAATTTTTTCGGATGACTATTTGAAGTGAAGGAATTTTTTCCCTTTGGGAATGCCTTCCACTGAAATTGAATTATCCAGGATATTTACCAACATTTTGGGCTTTTATATCATTATAAGAACAAACTTTGTCTTTGGAACAAGTTTGATTTTCTAAGAATTTGTATTTGGTTTTGATCGTTAGAATTCCTTCCAATAGCATGTCAATATGCATTTAATTTTGATATTCAGGTTTATGTAACATCACAGCCATAGCTGTCATTTATACATATATTTTCATTTTAGGGAATTGGCTTTTTTTTACATATATTTGTTTATATATACTTTTGAGGCCACCCGTGGTTGAAAGGGCCATGCACCTTGGATGAGTTTGGGCCTAAACAGAACCGGCAGCTAAGAGTCTTATATGATATCTGACTACGCTGGGACGTTTATTGTCAGTCATCCAAACTACTATAGTTGGTTTTCTTTGAAACAGTACTTTGTACAAATATATTGCGAGTTATATAATGTCAATTTCATTCTAGCGACGCTGGGCGTTTATTGCACAAGTGGAATAATATCAGTTTGCTTGTGGATGGGCCACTTTATATGGTTTATTGATATAATGAGGTTGGTGCTCGAGTTTTTTAACCATTGGATGGCCGATATATATTTATATTTTTATGTATTGGTAGGGTTGATTTTTTTATGTATTGACAGCTTGGGTTGTGGTGTTGGTAAACTCATTTTTGATTTAAAGATTTGGCATAATATTGGATGGAAATGGATCTGACAACCATTTTGAAGGGTTTATCCCAAGACAAAGATGATGATCAAATTTTTGGAATTCAGAAGTAGGGTATTTTTCTCAATAATGAGAGGGCTAAGGACCCAGAGGATCATTGTAAGGAGTTTTTTTTTTAAATAACCAAATGTATGTCACAACTGAGAAGCAATGTATGGAATCTTAAGTTATTTAAAGCCTATAGGGCTAAAAATATTACTCCTAGGGACTTTAGATTTAAACTTCAACCGTTTGTAAATGGTCCGGATGAACAGCTAAATGATGAATGGGTTAAGGCTCAACATACAGCAACTATGTTATTTGTAGATATTCTTATCTCTTTTTATGAGAGAAGTATTGATGCCAATACTATACAGGTCAATACATTATGTGACAATATTAAATCCTTTGAGGGACAGATGATTTATAAATCTTGTTTAACTAAACTTTCCAAGGATTTATTGGTATTGGAACAAGGTTTAAAAGAAAAAAAAGATACACAAATTTCAAAGGGATGTCACAGATTATGTAGAAGGAAAGCCCTTTGGCATTAAAAATGTCAGATTTAGAGAAGGGGAGTCCTTATCCACAAAATTTTGAAAAAAAGAGACCTAGGTCTATATTAAAAAGATCTAAGACTGATTTTAGCAGCACCTCAGGGGAGGAATCTTCAACTACCGAACATGAACATGTTTCCAGTCAGGAGTCCCCAGCATACAAGAGAACAAAAACATGGACTGCCCTTTAGGATTAAGAGACACAGGGGGGGTAGAAAACACAAACATAGACATGGTAAAGAATATGGAAATGTTACTGGATGTTCTAACTCAGAAATAGATGTATATTCAAATGTTCATAATATTTCATCTGTGTCTTTGAATGATACACAATTAAAAATACTCAATAAAGGGCTATCCTTTGTTCCTGTTTTTTTGTTAATGAATATAGTTTTGTACAGGATGTTTTGACTTTTTGTAGATCACTTAATTTAAAATTGCTCTTTGGAAACAAAGATAACTCACAAAGATCTACTGGTTTTCGGTTTTATTAATCCATTTTCCAGCCACCAATGGATAAATATGTGGCAATTTTTCAAGAAAAGGTGATTAAGGATATACATTTTAAACAGGAAGACATCTATGCTTAACAATGATATATCTGATCTAGAAATCCAGGCCATTGAGAGTTTAAGGACTAACCCAAACATTGTCATTACTTCAGCAGACAAAGGGGGTGCTGTGGTTATAATGGACTCAGAACAGTATATGGCTGAGGCATATACTCAACTTAATAATAAACAACATTATATGCGGATGCCTTTAGATCCTACTAATATGTTTAAACAACAAATTGATGAATTTTTGGGAGAAGCGGTTGAGGTAGAAATTATTGATAAGAACATCAAGATGCAACCAACAGTGGCCAACCCGAGTTAACAAATTTTTTTACTTATTGCCAAAAATTCACAAGGATTTACTGAAACCTCCAGGTAGACCTATAGTTTCAGGTCGAGGATCATTAACAGAACCACTTTCAGAATTTTTGACTTTACATCTCACGCCTTTATTGACATTAGTTAGATCTAGGTTACAAGACACTACAGAGTTTTTACAAATCATCACAGATTCCCAATTAGAGCCCAGTTGGTTGATGTGTACACTTGACGTTAAGTCATTATATACTAATATCCCACACTGGGCTGGGCTGCAGGCAGTAGAATATTGGTTGAAAAGAAGCAATCTTTACCCATCTGGTTTGAATACCTTAATTATTTGTATGGTGGAGCATGTATTAACTATGAATGTGTTTTACTTTCATCAACAATGCTATCTGCAGGTTAAAGGTACAGCCATGGGGGCTTCTTTTGCCCCTATATATGCCGACCTCTTTATGGGATATTTAGAAGAATATCTCATTTATGATAAATCTCACAATATATATATATATATATATATATATATATATATATATATATATATATATAGAGAGAGAGAGAGGAATTGGATATATGGCGAAGGTACCTAGATGATTGTTGGTTTATTTGGAGATGTGATCAAGAATATTTGTTAAAATGTGTTCAGTATCTTAATGACAATGTTTGGGGGATTGAATTTACTCTCAATGTACAATACCATCAAATTCAATATTTGGATGTTTGTGTGAAAAGAAACAGTGACCACACTTTAGACTCAAAAGTCTTTAGAAAATATCCTCAATATAATATGTTATTGGATGCTAGTAGTTTACATCCCAAAAATATTTTTCAAAATATCCCCAAGTCCCAATTTTTAAGAATCAGAAGGATTTGTTCTAATAAGGACAACTATGAATTTTTTCAGCAAGACCTTAAAAAGAGATTTCTTGCTAGGGGATATAAATATGGGGATGTAGTTTCAGCCTCCAAGTGGGTGCAACAGTTTAATCGTGAGGATTTATTGAAATATAAGGACAAAAACACCTCTACTATGACACCCATTAGATTTATTACAACATTTAGCAGAAACATTAATGTCATCAAAAGAGTGATCAATAACAATTGGAACATTTTGATGACGAACCTTAAGCTTACTGACATTCTGCCTTAGGAGTGCTTGTTTTCCTATAGGAGAGGTCGTACATTAGGCTCTTACTTTAATTGGTACAAGAGAGGTAGAAAACAAAATGTTGGAGGGATACAGCGTACATTGTCAGGAATTGAATTAAGGGGTTGTTTCCCATGTGGTCACTGTTCTTTTTGTGTTCATATTAAGAAGTCTAAAGAATTTTCTAGTAAAAATGTTACAAAAATTTTTGATATTAGATGTTTTGGTACCTGTGGAACCAGTTGGGATATCTATTTGGTGACCTGTTCCTGTTTAGCTTTTTATATAGGTCAAACATCCAGACCATTCAGAATCAGGATATCTGAACATTTGAGTAATGTTAGAAATAAACATTGTACTAGTGCCTTATACAAACGTACTTTGACCCATAATAATGCCAAATTTTATTTTCAGATTATTGATGTCATTAGGGGGGATAATAGTGACAAGTCTGGTTGGCATGATTTGTTGAATCACAAAGAAAAAGCATGGATTATCAGATTAGGTGGATTATTTCATCCAGGTTTAAATGAACATTTATAAAAAATATTTTTGGTATTAATAACAAAAATATGTGGTCTTATATACTGGATGATTGTGTTCCTTTATTAATTTCTATATATGAAAAAACTGGGGGTATATACCGGCCCAACTTGAAATTGTAAACTGCAACTTTAAATGAACTCTCATCAATTTGCATAATTAATGAGTTTTCTGACTATATATAGTCAGTGAATAGAATGTTATGCTGTCACTGAAGAAGGCTATATGCCGAAACCGGTATTGATTCTGTATTCACACTTTTCATTGTAAAGAATAAATTGTGTTCTATGGTGCTGGCTATCGTTTTTGGAATATTACTGAAGTTTCTTTTGGCCGTTGCACCAGCCCTGCGTACAAGGTTTGTTGTGGTGTTTTATGGTTTCAATGTCTAACACATGTTCAGGCCCATAACATTAGAAGAAGGTACTAAAAGTGGCATCTCCATATTCTTAAAAAAACATTACAAATTTGTACTCAGACAAGTTAAATAGTTGTAACTCCTCCATGTCCAATTTACCATTAACAAAACCCCTTATCATACCGTTAACTAGAGGACACCATCTACATCCCCCCTTAGCCCGTACTTCCCACCTAACTAGAAGCGAGTTCCCTATGTAATTAGCTAAACAGCACTCTCCTAGGAAATGTCAACTACCCATCCATTAACTGCGAGACTTGTGCATCCTTAAATGTATGTCCAGAATTTTCTGGGCTTCATCAATATAAACTCTACGGACCGGTAGTTCATACCCCAGCCCATCCATCCACCCACAATCCCTTTTTCCCTATTTTCCACACGGGGTTGACTAAGTTCTTACCAATATGGGGCAGCTTTGCTCACCACCAATTGTTACTTCCTCCTTGGCCAAACTGGATCACAAAATCAGTCATATTCACCACAACATTGAAGCCAGAAGCATCTTCCAGCACCTCAGTAATCCTTGACCTACCAGAACTGAAATAAGTCCCTATCCACCCCAATGACCTCAGTGCTTATGCAGAATCCTTTACCACCAAACTGTACACACAGGTAATTAACTGCACTGATGCATTTGGGCCCCTCTGAAATAAGTATGCAAAACTTAAGAATAAACCCCTATGGTGGAACCCAACACAAACATAAATTTAACTCTCAATATCTTAATCCTAAAATCAGTCTAACTTCACCCCCCCCCCATTTTCCAAGATCACATACCCAAATCTATACCTCCCTCTCCTATCTCCCAAGAACAAGACCACTCTACAAGGCTAAGAGTACTGCTTCCATGGGTGAGGACAACATACTGGGCTGCCTACTGGTGAGCCTGAAACAGAACTAGCCAATCCCCCTACAAAGGCTATTCAATATTAGTCTCCAAGCCAGATGAATTAAAGACAGCAACAGCCACCCCTTGTATAAAGATGGGGTATCAATGGATTCAGACAATTACAACCCCATATATCTGACCAGTCTAATCTGTAAAGCTATGGAAAAGATTATGGAAATAATGACACAGGCAACCTACAAACTCTCAACACAAGCCAGTTTAGATTTGTTAAGCAAAAATCCTGCCTAACGAACCTGTTTTACTTCTTCGAAAAAATTACTGAAGCAATGGAGAAGGGCAAATCAGTACACACCACATATCTAGACCTTGCAAAGGCACTTGACATTTTCCCCATTCAGGCATAGCAGATAAACTAGTTCAATTAAATTAAAATCGCTATGTAACTCATGGATAGCAAATTGGCTCACAAACAGAATCCAGGAAATTAGGGTGTACCTCCTACAAAATATCTGTCATTAATGGTGTACCCCAGGGTTCAGTCCTTGGGCCACTCTTCTCTGACATTTACTTCAGTGGTCAGAACAAATATAAAGGGTTTACTTATGACAAAGTCTGCAGATGACTGTAAACCTGGTGCAGTGCTAAAGTCCTGAAAGGACACCAAGATTCTCAATAACAGGGCCTTTTCCGAACAACCAATCAGTGACAAAACAATGGACTAAACTAAATGACAAGAAATGTAAAACAGTATCCATCAGCAAGAATGACTTCCCTTTTACCTACCACATTGATAACATCCCGTGAAAGGTGAACTTGTAGTCAGAATCTGGTAACACATGTCAACATCAAAGTGTCCTTTGATCACCATATACCCACTTTTGCAAGGAATCCCTCCATTTCATAGCTTACAACCAAAAGTACTGTGTCCACGTCAAGGGATTTAATCATTCTGCTGTACTCTGCTTTCATTAGGCCAATCATTGAATATGATGCCCCATTTGGTATGTACCTGTCTAAACACTTACACTTGTTACAACTGTAACCACACAAAGCTCTCTCAGTATTTCTAAAAAAAAAAGGGCCTAAATAATAAAAAAAAAAATATGCAAAGCACCTCAAAGTTGTGTCTCTCTCTCAGTAACATACAGCCTACCTCTGCCTTGTGTACAGACCATCAGCCGACCATATCCTGTCAGACCTATTACACATTCACAAGTCCAGTGGAAGCATAAACATCTGATTAAGGGATCTCAATCTCTTTTGTGACATAAGCAGAACATATTGGAGAGATAAATATGTATCACGAAGAATACCGCCTCTATGGAACCACCATCATTCTCCACATAAAACAAAATATGTCTTGATCTATTCAAATGTAATTTGGATGACTGGATGCAAATTGTAAATTCACCCCCAGTTTAGGACCCATACCCCTCATGGAAATGGGTAATAAGTAAATGTCCCAACATACCATTGCTCTGCCTGCTTCTAGGTTATCCATACATGAAATACAGGGCTAGAAAACTACCTCGGGAATGTACGGTTAGGCTTCTTCAGATCCTCACAGATCACAACCTAGTGAGTACCTATGAATCTGTTCATTTTTTTTTTTTTTACTTTGTTTTTTTCCTTGAATTTTTGTACTTAACACTGTTTTACCACACATTTTAAAATTGCTTAATTATATGAATTACCTTTCTTGAGGCTGTCATTGCTTGCCATTCTGCACATCCAAACTATCCAGGGTTTTCCCCCTTAATGTAGAGAACTGTAAATGGGGCTTTTTAATGACTCACAGCTGGCATACACCTCCCTTATATTCGTCTGTCATTAGGTCAATCATTGAATGCAATTCCTCCTTTGGCTTACATCTGTCATAAGTTAACAATCTGACAGACTCCAGAGATTTCTAACTACAAAGATCATGGGCCTCAAGTCACTCACTTATCCAGACAGACTAGCAGCCCTCTCATTAGATTCTGTCCCTTACTAAGTCCTCTGTGGTGAGCTTTGTCTTATTTCATACCATGAAAGACCCAACCCTATTCAACCTTTTGCACCACTGGCACTGACTGACTGCTCCTCAAAGCAAACACACCAAGGACCTTAATCTATACTAATAAATAAGATTCACTGACAGGAGAGATTACTAGCCTAACTCATTCCCCAACTTTGAAATAAACTTTTCTTACATGTCAAAGCAGTGCTGCACCGTACTTCTCAACTGTACAGATTTTTGCCTCAAATATTTGGTCTGTTTGTCATAAAATGTGTGTTTTTCTGGCAAATCATGGAGGATTGACGTCACTAAATAATGACATATATGAGTTTCAGACCTCACATCCTTCAGAAAATGTCTGCAAACACAAATCCTGTTACTCTAGCAGCTTTCTAAGTTTATAAGAGGAATATTTAAAATCTGTTCCTATTTTTAGGCATTTGTCCCCTCTTTACTTTAGGCTTTGTCCAAATTTCTTGACTTAAGTAAAGAGATATGCGCCCAACTACATTCTAAATAAATCATGACAATTTGATAAGTAGCTATAAAAATTCTTCCCACAGTAATTCCTGCATTCCCCTCCTAAACAAAAGGGACAGCACTGTCAAATTCTTTCACCAAAGTGCTCACCTAGCTAGAGTCTTAATGGGTCTTGGTGAGTGACTGCCTCAACTACCTAGAAATCTACATTTTAAGACTAACTTAAAGCACTACTAGAACTTTTGCCATTTTTCTTTTCTACACCAAATATTTGTAAAGAACTTTTCTCCATCATTTTGTACTTACTGTGAACAACCTTCTACACTGCATGATGCTTAAATATAAATAACCCTTATATGTACACTCAATTTACTTTGTCAACAGAACATCTGTATGTTATAAACTCATTCAAATACATCTTCACTTTGTGCCCCAGGTCATGTATAAAGAGGGTGACATTAGACCAAACTACCTACCAGACATCAAATGAACAAATGAAATAAGCATGCAAGCAAAGATGCATCTTGGCCAGTATTCCTGCCCACATTTCAAGGTGATCTGCCTGCAACAAATCTGCTGAAAGATAACTCACTGTTTTACAATGGCAAGGAAGGTGTGCATGTACAACATCCCCTACATGACACAGACATTTTATGTATACCCAATCTTTCAATAGCACTGCTGAGATCAGAAAAATGACTGGTGGGGGTTACCACAGAAAGTTTTAAGTCCATCATCACCACCACCAAAAATCAGAGTTGAGCTCTGATGTCTGAAGGTTCACTGAAATCCCAAGGCTTTGAAAACCAAGTTTAGACAGCTGAAGAGCCCACTGTAAGTTCTGTAGGCAAGGTGGCCTGTATTAGGTAACTGTCCAAGTAAGGGAAAATGTGCATCTCCTACATGTATAGCTGGGAACAGGAAAAAAGCCACGTGGAAAGAAAGATGATAATGAGGATCCCCCCATTTGAATCTAAGAAACTGCATGTAACTATTTGAAAGAGAATAAGTAGAAAGTTATTCACATCAGTCATCCATAATCAAGAAATCAGAAAAGCATTCCTCAACCACACAGCAAGAGGGTCCTGTAGTATTTACTAGCGACTAGCAGTCACGATTAGGAATGCACTTACTAACATATCTGTTCTAACCAGACAGAATAAAGATAAAAATGCTTGACCTATGTTTTGCCACTACTTCTGATGACCATCAGACCTGCCACAAAGATGATGACATATTTGTTTCCCTACAGGCAAAAGCAGACTGTGGATGGGCCATCATTCCAGCAGCCATGAGAAGAGTCTCTTTTTAAGGCCTTAGCCAAACCCTAATGGCTTCCCACTGAGTGAGGGTGTGGACATGTGTGATTATGTGCGTAGGACGAAGACTACTGTGCGACTACAGCTTGGCAGTGTGCGCCACTCTACAGCTTAATCTGCGCTCTGTACATCCGTCCTTCAGTGTCAGCTGTCAGAATGACAGTTGTTCTATCTTCAATCATGGATAAGCAGACATTCACCAATCCCACCCTTAACTGCCAACCCCAGGTAATCTCTCACATTCAGTGTTGCAGCCCTCTATGCCATGGCACTAGACTGAAAGGTGCAGGAAAGGTCTATTCGTGGAGGAATACACCATTCTTTTCTTTGATCAGCAGCAACAGCTGTAGAATACAAGCTTGCCCTGACCACAGAGAAGCCAATAAGAATGAACCTGGCTTTACCTCTACGTGCCTTTTTGCAATATTTTAGGGATAAGGGAATGGGTTGAAAGGCATTCAAGAGTTTCCAGCTCCAAGGGATGAAAAAGGGGTTCAACTGCACCTGATTCTTTGAAAGGAGTCTCGGGCAGAATTTCCTCAGCTGACACGAGTTGTCTGAAACAAATACATTTAGTAAATGAAGTCCCCACCTCTGGCTCAGATTCTAGAAAATTTGGAAAAAAGGTTTAGCTCATGGGTGTGAAACTGTTCAATTCGTATGCCACAGCGTTCAGAATTGAGGGGATATCGGAGACCTGGAGATGATCTAGTCAGAGATCTACTTCTGAAGTACAACTGTCAACCTACCCAGCTGGTATGAATGAGTACCCCCAGCTTGTTTATGTATCACATCATGTTGTTTTTTTTGTACTCACTTTCACTGTCCCAGGCTACCAGACAGCCTTGAAAGTTTTTGAGGCTAGATTGAGAGTCAGCATCTCCTTTAGGATGGCATCTTTTTACAATGGTGTTGCTCCAGGTGACCTGCACCTTCAGGGTCTGTGTAATTGATGCCCCATGCTAGTTCAGAGGTGTATGTGGTCAGGGATTGCATACCTTTCACTACCATAAAGGGTGTACACTTGGCTGCTCAACACTTCTTGACATCATCAGCTGCATTCCATCTTAGAGTAAAGAACATGTACAATGGATAATGTTGTTGCTTCTAGAATATTCAGATACCAATGTTACCTTCCTTGCAGGCACTCTGGCCAGAGACATCATCAGGATGGAAGCTGAGACACAACTTGCAGCATTCTAAAATCCAAGCTAATATGAATGTCCTCTGGACAAGGGCTGTAAAGAACTGCCACAACTGAATGCCCTTATTCTCTTGTAGGAGTAGTAGGCCCTGTTCTGTACCAGCCAAAGCTCATCCATATAAACAAAACTAAACAAGCATCCAGATATGAACAACTATCAATCTTCCGAATACTGAGATGGACAACACAGACACTAAGAATACAGTCAATATTACGGCTGCAAAGGTCACACACCAAAAAGGTAGGAGGTGAAATTAAAGTGCTTGCATCTTGCTTTGAAGCTCAGGTACTGTCTTCTGTAGTGCTTGTGGATGACAGACTTGCAGGTATGCATCTTTCAGACCCAGGATGACCAAAAGCTCCTTTCATAAATACACAAGAGAAATGTTTCCAAGACAAGTATCTTTCCTAATTTACTTTCAGAAACTTATTTAACCTGAATAAATGAGTCTAAAAAAGGGTTGTGCTTTTTTGAAAACTAGGAACAGCCTTGAATAAAAAACCTTTTTTCTCTTCCTGGGAGGGTCACATCCTACAGCTGCACACTGTTAACAAGCTGTGACAGAGCTGACTATGTCAGTTCCTCCCATCCTGGGTGATGAAAGTTATCCCCAGGAAGGGAGGAAAGGCTTCAAATTAGTCTGCAAAAAATTTCTTGCTCATTTGTCTATTGTGTGGTTAAATCAAGCTGCATTGAAGTAAAAAAGCCTCACTCCCAAAATACAAGTTTGAAGGAGGTGAGGGAAGAAGTGGATACTGGAAATGTAGTCCGCACATCCCAATGCCATCTTAGGAGGCAAAAGATCTAGCCCCCCCCCTCCAAAGTACATGAGGTGTGGAGGTGAAAGGAGGTGCAGTACAGGAACACTGCAAGTATAGCCAGTAGGAAAGAGCTGGTAGGAAGGAGACACCTCTCCTATCCCACTACACCGATGCTTGACCCAAACACCCCTGCCTCCTCTCTAAGCTTCCTTGTCCTCAGCGGCCCTCTTATTTTGAACTGTTCAGATTTTGACTGTTTTCTGCATGAGGGCCATGATGTTGTACTACAAAATATACTGCACCAGGGGTGTGTGTGTGTGGGGGGGGGTTAGTATCAGATACTAAGCAACTAAGCAACTATTTGCCCAACTCAATATTTTCTCCAACTCTTACAATTCTTAAACATTTTTTGGGAAGTGGCCCAAACAAGAAAATCTTACCAAGAGGGGAATTCAGCAATTGTATCTTGTCATTTTGCTAAGTATACCTGTGTAAAACTGTCTTTGTTGCTGTGCTTTTACTTTATGAATCTACTGCATCACAGCACCTTAATGTTACTTCTCCACCATAAAGACCTTCTGTATTAGTTGAGCAATTTTGCCCTTCAGGGCTTCATCAGGAGTCTCTCTCTTGGCATGTGATCTACCTGTTTAACTGCATCACCGTGATATTTAATGTCACTTTTATCAGCTAGCTGTCCTAAAGGCTAAAGTGAAAGTGGCATATTTTTTTTGTCTCTAGCATTGTGATCTGCTGATCACCAGGGACCATGTTAAGACCTACAGTCACTTTGGATCCCTTGCGGTGCCCGGGAAAACCCCTGCCAGATCAGCTCTCCTACCATTATTTTATACAGGTACTTACAGGTATCCTGCACTTTGCAAAATCTATTTTTTTGGTGAGTGGACTCTTGTTCTAAGGAAGGAATTTTCAAGGAATCTTCAAGGGACTGGAACACCTGGAGGACAGCCACTGGCATCAATTCCTTTATACCCAGCTCCAACATCTCTTCTGAGCTTGTTTAAAATGCCTAAGTTTAAGATGAAGCAAGGAAAGGTCTTCTGGAGGGAAGCCCAATGTCAGTGTTGTAGCTCAAAGGCAAAGACATCTATTTTAAATAAGTAAGATTTTCCTCATCCAGTTCACAAGCTGAGGGTATCCGGGGAAACAGGATTCCTTCTTTTATTTATGGTGCCACTCCTGATGTTGAAGGTTGGACTGTCTACGGGAAAATTCGGTGCCATACAGTCCCATATTCATTAGCAATTTTTCTATAATCAAATATGCTGAAGCTGAGACAGACTTCAGCAGAGTAGGTATATAACCTTCAAAGAAAAGTGGACTGTACACTCTTCCACAAGGGAAGAGGTTTGCACAGAAACCTGTTAACTAATGGGACCTCCAAAGCACTACAAATCAGTGGTGAGACCTCCATTCAGATGGAACAGCAGAAAACTATGAAGGATGAACAGCAGAAAACTATGAAGGATGAATGGACAGACTTCTATCACTGGCTTCTGAAACCCAGCTTCTGGGCTGCGTGCCTCACTCACCCTGCTAGAGGCCTGGATGGTTGCACAGGCTGAAATCTAAAAGGGTTAAGGACAGGTAGGGACACAGTTTAAACAGGTTCCAGGACACCTCTCTGGATCACACTCCCTCAGGCCACTGAAGGCATCACTATGGCTTCTCAATTCTTACCATCTGGTTCTTTTACTACTGCTTATTCTGCCTTGTCCATTTATTTTTGGACCTATGCTCAATTTTATGAAATAGTTCTTGTTTACATGTGCTTATAGAAGGCTTTTTCCCCAAGACAGGATGGATGCCCCGTGTACTAAAGGCCACCAGGTTGCTAAAGTCCACTATATTCGCAAAAGGCCTGTAAATTCTAAGTGCATCAATGGAGCCTTTTCTTACTAAATGTACAGTAGTAATCACAATGAGAAACAGAGCACTAATGGTTCTCCTTCACATTTAAAATTATTAAAAATGGTAAATCCATCTGAAGGACTGAGCACACCAGCTCACTCATCCTTTGGGGGGGGGGTCTGATGGAATGGGAGTACACTTGCCCACCTGTAAGGGCTCACATTAGGCAGGAACTTTCCTGCTAAGCCAAAGAATACACACCTTTCTCACCCAACCAGACAGACATGGCAGCCCACTCTGAGGAAGCAAGAAGCCACTCCCTACCAATGGACTCCTGCCATTTGATGGAACCCAACATGGTTTCGCTGGTTGAAACAAATGGGCTGTAGGGCTCAAAAAGCAGGACAACACCAGACTCTCAACCTTGCAAGAAAGAACACGTTGAATAGATGCAGGTGGTGGAACCATAAGTTGGGGGGGGGGGGGGTAAAAAAAATGTTCATCTTCAGGCACATTAGTGAGCTTCTTCTAGGAACGTTGTGGAACTCAGAGAATGCCAAACCAAATATCTAATTAAAAATGTGACCATAATTAAAACAAAATACAGTGAATCTAATAAGAATGAAGTAGTTCCTAATCTTGATACCTTTTCTCTGAAATCACCTAGAAGGTACCAAGAAAAATAAAACAGATGGTTTTGTGAGGTCCCTGAATATGGCCTCCATTGACAGCATCTTATCCATTCCACATAAATTAACACCTGTCAACATCCACAGGGCTATTGTAGAGTCTCCACCATGTGTGAGGCCATACAGGCAACTGGAGTCATACTTGTTTGCAAAGGTAATCCAGTGTCTGCTGGTAAACAAGTTCCTCCAGCATCAAGGAAAAAGGACAATCACTTTCCACGCAGGAAATTACTAGGGTCAAACTGACAACACAAGAGTTTCAGGAACAAGGGACAAAGTCCATGTGTATCAGGAACAATTTCCTGTAAAAAAAAAGAAAGCTCCAACTGCATAATGTGAAGGCCAAAAGGGCAGACTAGAGTTTACATCATGTCCATGAAAAAAGGCAAACTGAAGAGATGATAAATAACAGTATGTAATCACATGCCTCTCTGGTGTCGAAGGACTGAATACAGGTGAAGGCCTTGAACTCATGGACTCAGAACAGTCCACATTACAGCTCAGTCCACATTACAGCTCAAATGTAAAGTCCTTACTACAGCCCATTCAACATGGATTCAATTAGTGGCTCGGGTGACTGACAGATGGTTGGAGGTCTGTCCATCTTGGGGATGGAGGACAGTTACATGGGCTTTGCCCATGAAATCGCTGGCAGAGGCTGCAGATTGAGCAAGAGAAAGGCATGGTCTAAAGGGGGGAATTAGGGTGGGAACATCACTGAGCTTCTGCCAAGGTGAATTAAGCTGGTGTGCATTCCCACTGCATGCCTGTCCCCAGATGGGAAGTCAGGGTTAAAGAGAAAAAACCCTGTCAGGCTTGGACAGCCATCTCCAACTCCAGACATCCTTATGTCCCATGTTCGCCCAAGTCATCAAAATAGGTTACAATCCAGGGTTCTAACTGGAGAGACTGGTAGATACAATGATGGATGTGGGGCACTGGGAAGGCTGTCAGTGTGAAGCAGAGGAGCACAGTATGTTCAAAAAATTTTGAATGTAACCTATACAACTGTTTTTTCCTATATTTTATATAATTATTCCTTGCTTTTCTGCATTTGTTAGCCAGAAAAAAAAATTCTAAAAATAAACAACCTTTTCTAATGTGTGATCAAATTTTCTAGTTCTAGTTCTGAAGAAAAAGCTCAGCTCTTTTGGAATAACCAAGTAGCTTGATCATTGTGTATCAGGAGGATGACGTGCTGTGGTAGAAGAAAAGGACTTTCCCTCACCAACTGGAGAAGGTAGAAAAACAGTGCTTCCTTGGAAAGAAAAAAAAATTGTATTTGGCCTCATGTCCTTTGTTTTTAAAACTATACTGGGGAGCAAGAGAAGCGGAAGAAAAGTACACAGTTGATTGAGAAGGCATCCGATTTCCCAGGTCTCTTTGTGAGATGTTCTGGAGCAGACTTTGGTTAACTTTCTACCGCTCAAAGAAAAATAAAGGTCTCTCTCTCGCTTGTACACCCCACTTGATCAGATCCAAAAAGATGTCCTTGTGTAGAACCTGTGCGCGTGTGTGTCTGTGCTGAGGTTTTGATTAACAGATCTGCCATAGATTTCTCCTGTGAGAACGAGTCACGATCAGGAGTAGTTTTAACTACAGTACCTCATTCTAGGTCTACATGGCTGACTTGCAACATGGTAAGAGTATGTGCGCCCCCTCCCAGCAATTATTTTCAAAGTCCTTGGCACTTGTAAAGCATGCAGTACTGCAAGATTTATTTCAGATTTATGTCAAACTTGTGCGTTAATAGGCTCCAGGTACCTTACACTGAGATTTATTATAGCATGGGTTCTCCATGCTTGATCTGAAGCATCTGTGGTTAATGTACTTTTAAAAACTTGTGAAACCTTGACAGGTTCAGACAGATCTCTAGGCCCCTCGGATAGGGATAGTAAGGAGGTTGAGGCCGAGAAAAAGAGAAAGGGGGGAGACTGGAAATTCGCAATTGTTCCTCGCTGGTAGGAGGGCATGTCTTCCTCCACTCTCCTCTGTCTTCTTGCTTCCATTTTCTACTTTGGTACACAATTCTTCCATTGGCTTGCTTGCCTTTGCCTTGCTTCCTGTATAACAGCACATACTTGGTGGGACAGTTCTTACAGTATTTTGGAAGTGGAGATGAAACATGTATTTTAAATAATTCCCGATCTTCAACTCTTTTTTGCACACACACACACACACACACACACACACACACACACACACACACACACACACAATAAGCAGCTGCATCTTCACACCTTCAGACACACACACACAATAAGCAGCTGCATCATCACACCTTCAGACAAGGACAGGGTCCTTGCCTAGAATGTTTCTAAGGAATAACCTTGTTGCATCAGCCCAGAACCGTACATCTACTCCATTATATCTATATTTGATACCATGCTTCCCAAGCTGAAATGAGATCTGTGCTTGCTGGGGCATGGAACACCTCTTTGTTTCATCCTGAATGCCTCAACAACTGTACCATCAGCTACTTAAGGGTATGTTTTGGAACTTCAAAAAGTGGGATTAGCAATTTAGAGCCCTAAAACTCAGGGTCTGATGTGCGCACACACTGACATTTGGGAGTTTACTCAGCCTGCAGCCCCTCTTGCTCCCTTAAGCAGACTCCAGGACCACCCCATGTCTGTGTTTGTCAAGGGTAGGTTCATAGGTAGGTACTAGGCTATTGGCCCACGGGCCTAAGTAAGCCTAGCCAACAAGGTTCCCTGGCTTACGCCACCCAAGAAAGTTAATTTCCTGTGCCCCTGTCGAGCAGAGCCACAGAAGTGATCCCCGGGGTGTATTTCCTATTTCCCATCCACTCAAGATTTTTCTTGGAGAGTGCTAATGAGGAACTTTGCTTGACATAGATGGGTAGCTTGTTCCAGAGTATAGGAAGTCTCTGGGACAGGAATCTATCCCTCCAGCATGTCCTGTTTATTGTGGTGACATGTCCCTAGAGCATGTAGCTCAGAGGGATTGGGATTTCTTTAGGTGTAGCATGTCCAAGGGTTCGGTGCTTAACATAGCTTTATATGTTAGGCAGAGATCTCCTCGGAGTAGGCCATATGCTACAGAGTAAAGCTGGAGTTTTTTGAGACAGTCAGTGTAGGGCATCTGTTTGAGGCCAGTAATCCTCTTTGTGAGGTACTTCTGTGACCTTTCCAGCTGCTGTAGATGTCTTGTGAGGTACATTCCAAAAGGGACGTTGTACTCTACAATGGGTCTAATGAGTGCCGAGTAGAGGTGAACAATGACCTCTTTTTCCTGGATGAGAACCCTTTTGTGAGGAGTATTTTTATACAGTTAGATGGTTCTTGGAACCTATGAAAACACTGAGGTCTCTCTGAGAAGCAAATGTGCTCTGGGTCTGGTTCTAATCGGCTGATAGTAAAAACATCCAAAAGAACTTCTTGGAAAGGAGGAATAGCTACTGTTTTGACGGACAAATCCCAGAAGTTCCTTGGTCTTTTCCGAGAAGCTGGATCCTACTGTGTTTGACACTGGAAATGCTCTCACTCTCATAAGTGTAGTAGCTCTAAAAGGACAGGTCCTCTAGTGGTAAATCAGAGGCCAGGGTTTCCTCACTGGCTCCATCTCCCACAGGAGATGTATTCTTTCTTATGCAGGTCTGAGCTCCTCACACACATAGGGCTTTTCTGGATCAGGTTGTAAGCCTTGCAAAGACTGCAGAAATACCTGACCTAGCTTAGCCTAGTCTCATTTTGGAGGGTAAGATAGCAGTGATCCACCAAGTGAAAACTTTGGTGTGGTCAATGCCCAGGGGAGCATAATCGCCTCCCCTGGTGTTTAGAAAGCCTCCACACTGAAACTAGCTGCTGTCCTGGATTACATATTTTACTTGAGACTCTCCAATGGATTGCTTACCTGTTTTGCTCTTCAGTCACAGCCTGGACCTGATGGATTAGCATTAGCCATGCTGTGTGCACTCACTGAGCTTGGTATGAAAACTACAGCAGAAAATATGCCACCTTTATTTTAGGAATGCAAAGATACCCAAGGTAAGGTGATTTCAGCCCGACTAAGGAAGGAAGAAAAGGTGCCTAAGTGTAAAAGTCAAGCTGGACTTTGGTCCTCAGACTGTGGCAGGATTCCCAAAATTTATGAGTGCAACAGTGAACCACATGAAGAAAAATTGTTTGTGCCTGTCCTTTGTAAGGATCTACCTCCCAAACAAGAGAAACAATAGTTCAAACAAAAGAGGTCCTTCATCTCTGTTTAATAGGAAAGCAGGTAGCTGTTGTCAATACAGCACAGTGACATTCTCTTCAAAGAGCACAGGAGTATATTACTGGTACATGTCTGAAGTTAGTTTAGACTCTTTTTGAAGACAGACTATGACTTACTAATTGCTGCCAATATGCAAATATTCCTTTCCTTATTGCTTTTCTGGCTTCATGTGAGCAACATTTTTCCATGAACAAAATAACTTAAAGTTCTCGTCTAGCCAAAGGCCTAGACACTTAAAATACTTTGTAATTTCTAGGGATTACAGTTTGGAGTCTGGAATATGCCACTCTGACAAGACTGCAGTTAGTTTTTGATTTGTATTAATCATGGATTTTGCTTTTTGAGTTGAACACTAATGTGAATGTGTGTTTTTTAATCCAATTAGACATTAGAAGATCTGTTTATAATTTCCTTTTGAAGTTAGCATGCATAGGGCTAGACCAATATAAAACATTAAGGGTAGTTGGGGAAGGTCAGAGGTAAATTGTGCATAAATACAGAGAAAAAGATGAGTAGCAGGAACTAAACCATGGAAGATCTTGAGTGCTGCTGGGCTGAAAAGGGGGGAAAAAAATAATTTTGACTATAAATGACCTGATAGACAGACAGGTCTTTAAATCAAGGGGTGTTTTTTTTGCCCCAGTCTATGTGCTAGTGCATCAGTAAGGACTGCATGGACTAGAAGCTCAATTGCCTTTGTCACCTCTATGAATACTGCAACAATTCATGTGAAGTGTCATCTGTTAGCATCCACAGTGCAGTAATGGTACAGAAGCCTATTTAGAACCAACACTTGTTCCTTGCTAGAAACGCACACTTTAATAAGTTATGGATAAAAGCTGATCAAATCACAAAAATGTACGGTATTAAAGGTAGGTCTTGCAAACCATTTTTTTCTGTACCTACTGTTCGATTTTAACTGCCTTTTGCTCTGTGCAGGAAGTAACAATTCCTACCAATTCTTCAATGACGCAACTTAAGTACATGGGTTCATAGTAGAAATGCTACTGGAAAAGTACATGCTGTTGTCCTGCACAATTAAGCTGTATGTTTACTGATGCAATGCTTGCATGTACTCCAAAGGGGATGGGAAGAATTTTGGCACAAGGCTGGAGACTGTACCTGTGTACATTTACTGGCAAGGCGGTCTGTCTCACACACACACACACACACACACACACACACACACACACACACACACACACACACACCTTTATTTCTGATGTTTTGCATTACTCAATGAAGCGAAGTAACTACATCCATTCACAAATAAGAAATAAAATACTGACAGCAAAGGTAAGCTGGACTTGACAGTAAAATCAATGCAAAATGTGGAAAGACCATTTGACAGTAGTGTCCAAGGTCTCCAACTGAAAATCAGCTCCTTTAAAATAATATTTATTTTATTTATTTTTATTTTACATTTGTTAACCGGGCTAGTCTGGCTGGATACATGTCCATTTTCAGCAGAGGCCCGAGGAGAAAAGCTCCGCTATAATACTAAATTATACAGTTTAAAGAAACTAAAACACTAAATCAAGTAAACACTCAAACAATAAAACAATGAAAAACATTGAAAACATTGACTGCAAAAAAAAAGCGAAGTACAAATGAATATATAGTATTGCTGATATAGTCAGGCCAGATAAGTGTCTATTTTCTGTAAAGGGTTAAGGAGGAAAGCTCCACTGTCATACTAAAAAAGAAAGAAACAAACATTGTCAAAGAGAGAGATACTATATAATATATAATATACAGTGTTAGCTATGAAAGCAGGTAGTATAGCAGTTATCATCAGTATACATCTTGTGTTAGTCTACAACTTACGCTCATATTTCTGCTTTAATCCTCAACATTTTCAGTGTGTAAATGAATATTTATGTATTGACATTTGTTTGCCAGGATAGTCTGAATAGGGCAAGAACTATCCCTTTTCAGCAAAGGTTTGGAGAGAAAAGCTTCACAGAGAAATACAATTATTATTAATTATATTATCAAGTGATCTAGCTGTACAGTGTCTGCATCCAACTGCCAATAAAATAATATAAAGGACTGAGCGCTAGTGTTTAAGCACAGGTTCAGGGAAGATGTGCACAATCATCTTCTGGTGCTGCTGGGAACAAGATTCAGACAATAAGCAAAGTAAGTGTGTGTGTGAAAATATTCCCATTTTATATAGCCTTACTTTTTGTGCAAGAACACAAAGCCTAACTGATGATCTGAGGCAGTTTTTAGGCACACACACACACACACACACACACACACACACACACACACATGCTGTGATATGTATACCAGCTTCCAGATTTGATAATTCATTATCTATTTAACCTTCTATATGTGTGTACATATATATATATATATATATATATATATAAAATAAAATTTATGAGAGACCCAAATGCTTTCTTTGAACGGTTTCATTTGTCAGAACAGGAATCGTCTGTATGGTCAATTCCTTTTTCCTTGTACAGTAGCAGTGATCTGCACAAGAATGGCTACGGATGTTTCTCCTTTTCCCCAATGAAGTGCAATGTTATAGTTGGTATACGTAAGCTGTAGGAGGAAAGGGGGCTTGGCCCCTTGCAAAATACATTTTTTTTTTTTTTACATTTTTCTTGTTTTCAAGTAAACATTGTCAATAGAAGTTGAGTGAAATTATGTTATTGTAAGTAAGGAGTTGATTGTTTTTTCTTTTTATATAAGATATATATATATATATATATATATATATATATATAAAAAATATAAATATACATATATATATTTTACATATACATGCGCACACACTTTTTTTTTAAATCTAAAGTTATAGCAACATTCATGTTTGCCGACATTTAAAACGACATCCACAACATATCAAAAATGGGAATGTCAATAACACATTTTGCATGAGCTGAGAAACAGTCTCAGCACATGCAAAGACTAAAACAAAAACAAATCATAAACAATGTTTTTTTACAGGAGGGCAAGCCCCCCCCCCCCTGCTAATTACATATACTAACCCACAGATCGCACAAAAATGGGGTAAGGGAGTATTCCTAAACCCAGATAATTATGCGATCTGCCACACCTGCTGGCCATTTGTTTAGATGATCAAAAGTTGACTAAACAGAAGTCGACCAAACACACTTTCTGCACTCATTTTGCGTCTCTCTCTCCATATATATATATATATATATATATATATATATATATATATATACATACATATACACACACACACACATTTATGTACATATCTCATGCATACACAGTTCTGTCGCAAACATGGCATGTAACTTTTCTGAACTTTTTTAAATGCATATCACACAAAACACCTGAAAAAAAAAATCAGGCTTTTGTAGGTCCATTCCACCTTGGCAGAACATTAGGAAGTGCAGATTATACAGCTACTGAGGAATTTCTGTAGGTCTTGTTGCATTCTGTACTTGACTACTACAAATTTAAAATACTGAAGTATAGAGCCTGTCACATGACCTGAGCTGAGATGTAGAACATGGCTGAATGGCAAACCTGCACAAACTCTGACATGGAATCCTTGGACACTGAGAAATGGAATGAAACTTTTGATCCTCTCTCTAAATGTCACAGAACAATAGGCTGTACCCAATGGTCTGACCTCCATAATCAAATACAAAACAGAATTTATATGCCAGTCTTACAAAGCACCTGAAGAATGCAAGTTCTGCTACAAGATTCCACTTGTGCTACTAAGCAGAACTGTGAAGTATTGCAAAGACACTTTTGTCTTAAATTTAGTATCTGTTTGAAAAGGACATATTTCCATCGTTCTTTGTAAATGTATTAAGGGGTGAAAATATTCAATTCCATGTAAAGATCATGATCTCAAGATGAGATAATAAGGATGACACTGGCTTCTTCGTATTATGGTACATAAATTAGCATTTTAAAATATACTACATTTCAACTTCTTGTTTTGCATAGTATGATGTCTCAAAAACCTGTTACTAGGTCCAGCAAAATTCAATGCACAATGCTAAACAGGCTACTATCAGAGTGAATTCTACCAATGAGTTTATAGGTACAACCATGACAGTCAAAAGTGGGAATCCCATGGCAAACAATGCTAAAAACAAAGTTTCAGCTATGTAATGCTAAAAATAAATTTTTGCATAACTTGACAAGTTCATGGCATACCAGTGTCCCAGTGCACACAGCTTCACAAAGACTTAAACAGAAGACATATACTTGAAATGTGCTGTATGTGTGGGTTTTGCTATGACAGTAGTGCGAAACACTTGTTACCTTTGACACGTGTGCAAGAGTTGTCTTATACCATGTGCTACTGCCCTTTGATAGTCCAGTACTATTATGCAGTACTTCATAGGTCCTTCTAGGCTATTGCTCTGTGAGGCTTTTAAAGAAGCCTAGCCTTACATTCCAATGGTAGTTTTTAACACTTATATTTTGCAAACGAATAACTCAGGCTAGCAGAACAAGGATGTGTTGGGAGTCCTTGGGACATTTACTTGTTCCTTCTATCCATGAGGAACATGGCTACTAAACTGGGAATGAATTTGCAGTTTCCCATCCATTCATCCAAATTATGTTTGACTAGAGTAAGAGAAATATTTTTCTCATTTATGTGGAGAGGGAGACTGTTCCACAGGAGAGGTATTCTTTGTGGTACATGCCTCTCCCTCCAAAATGTCCTCCTTTTGTTGAAAGGCAGATTGAGAGGGCTCGAGTGGTTGCGTTCACACTACTACTGGATTTACAAATTTGTGACAGGTCTGACAGAACAGGGTCTGTCGATGCTCTATACATGAGGCAGAGGTTGCCCCTTAGTAGCCTGCATATACAAAGAGCTATACATAACAGCACTGGGCTGTAAGGCCATAACAGACGGGTAAAAGTGTTCCATTCATTAGCCGAGAGGTATTTTAGCACAAAGCAACAGTACCTATGCCATTCTTCATGGTGTTGGACATTCACTGCACCCATTTTTATTGCAGAGCTGCCAATAACCAGTGCTGTGGTGACCTCTGTTAACCTTTGATACAGTAAATTGTATATCAAGTCATTAATGAAAGTATACGATGTAGAAATCAATTTGTTTTTATAAGTCTTCCATTTCTGCAGGTGGAAAGATTTAACGGCAGCATAATCAAAGGTACATTTTCTTGAAGTGGATATCTAAATTTTGAACTCTGTACCATGTGAGTGCCTGAAGTGAAAGCAACACAGCTTTTACTTTTGCAATCACTTCTTGGATGTATTCATTAAATTACTGTTGATACAATATCATTTATAATGAAAGTGAGTTTCATAAGAAGAACCATTTACCTGCAAATCTCTATTCATTTTGTCAAACACTGCTGTACCTGCTCCCAAAAACTTTAAGTGCAATAAACCCTAGAATGCTTGTAAGAATTTGGCCATGTTAACACTAATTGTGAGTGAATACTAAGGTTTTCACTGCACCGCCAATGGCCCCAAGTAGGGTCACTGGATTTGTGTATGCATTAGTTTACATATACCAAAACTGGCAAAATGATAGGTTAGGTACATCTACAACATTTAGATGTGAATCAGGACTGCCAGTCTCTCAGCACATTCACCTGCAGTGTCATCAGTCCTGTAGAAGTTAAGTAAAAATAAGGGTACATAAGGTATGACGGAGAAGGGAAGAGTCTAAGATAGCTATGTCACAATGTAACAACGGGTAGCAACAGAAAAAAAAAGTCTGTACTTGAACTAAGTTTTTAAAAAAAATGGCTGCACCCGACGAACAAATTTTATGTTTGAAATACCCTGCAAATTGTCTTTTATTTTTAATACTCAGTTAACCAGTATGCTTTTTTATGGAAGATATAATATTTTAATTTAAAGAAATTTAACTGATGGAAGAAAATGTCTAAAAATAAAGCTTGTGAGCAACAGTGAAGCTGTAGCAACTGCTTCAGACATAAACCAACATTAAACACTGACCAAGTCTCACATACATAGTTATACAAGTATTAGTACACTTGTGTTACATGTGGAAAATGCTTCAGTAATTACTATTTTCTATACTGTTTACAAATACCTACTCTGTGTTAATTTCGGTGAACAGCTGCCTTTGTTGCCATCATCTACTTACAGTGCTCTGTAGTCATCATCGTACTTGTAGTTTACTGCAGCATTTCTACAGCTGCTGTACTTTATTTGCAGCATTTTTTTATCACAAAGTTTGTAGTTTTCTTTAATTCAAGAACAATTTTCCTCTTGATAACTGTTACAGTGTTTGGTACTTTTCTGTCTGTTGTTTACTTCCTTTCAGCAGTACAAAACACTGGTGCGCACACTGGCAATCTTTTGTGGAGGGTTGCAGAGATTAAGGGTTTTAAGGTTAGTAATAAAATGAAAATAAATGCAACAATTCAAGTTAGAGACAAAACTGGTCTAATGAATCGCAACAGAGAACAGTAAAATATGTTACACTACAAATAAAGCATACATCAAGAAACAGATGTACAATATGCACTTTCAAAAACAGACAGGAACAAAATACCATTTTGAAAATCTGCACAAAAGCATAGCAAACAAATAACTGTAAAATAGTTTATCAAAATACATCAGTCGCAAATCATCATTAGGACACCAAGTTAATTCTTCAGGTGTCAGTCACACTTGCATCTGATTCGTTCACCATATCAATTAACTATGCATTGCCAACTGGCAAGCCTCAAAATAATATTTTGTTTGTTAAATGAACACTTGACAGACAGCATTATGCTGTATTTGTATTAATTTCAGGTATTATTTGGCATTCAGTTTTGCAAAGATCATGCAATACAAATAACAAATTGGTCACTGCCAACCATCCTGGCACACACTTCTAAAATGATGTCACTATAGCTACAGTAAGAATTAGGAATATAAAGGTGAAACAACTTTCAAGAGGCTGTGATACAAATATGGATGAGGATCAGGCTTCTGACATTGTTCAACAAGGGCTTAAGTGCACCTTAATTTTAACTTGGTAGCTTACAAACTAATGAGGGAAAACTAGTTAACATGCAGCTACTGTGAAGGTTTGTAATCAGATAAGCGGAACACTAGGTGCAGAGCTGCTTATTACCAAACAGTGCATAAACACCAGAAAAATATGGTGATCACTCTCTAACGAAGGGCCTGGCCTCATGTCTCCAGAAAAAATGACTTACAGTATTTCAGAAGACTTCAAGATGGGAGGACATTTCTTGTTTAGCAGTTGGGGGAATGGTTCAGTATGTGGATTGTGCTCCAACATGATCCAACATGCATGATTACTGTAAGAGTCATCATCTACAATCTAAATGCATGCCTCTTCCCCAGCTCTGTGGTGTACAGATAAACAGAGCCCTGCTTATCCTATGACCCTGAAAACTGAGTCTCAGTAGTGGCTATGGTACTATAGGAACCGAATGAACTTGGAGGGAGAGTAAGGCATATGGTACATCCATCCCAGGGAGAATGTGGTGCTCCTGTCTGTTGCATTGCCATATCCTACTGGGGATGAGAGAACAAGCATGCAGCACTTGGACTCTGGATGTGAACTTAGCTGCTGCTGCTGCCAACTGCTTCAGCAATATTCCTCCAAGGGGTCATAGCTTCCTGCAGTGTTTGCGTGTATGGGAGCGTACACATAATCCCTCAAAAGGGTGGCTCAGTATGCGCATGTCAACCACCAAGGGGAGGAGTATTACGGCCACTCCCCCAATGCTTGCCTTAATGCTGACTCCTCTCAGTCAGTTCTCAACCCCTGTGAAGGTGAAGTAAATCGGCAGATTGGTTGCACAGAAGACTGATGGCCAGCACTCACCAGTCACCAGGCAAAAACTGATTATAAAAATAATTTACACCGAGCTGTGCGGGTGGCATAACCACATGACCTTATTCAACAGGATGAACACAGTGGAGGGTACAAAGTAACAAATGTAAAATACACAGGCTGAGTATCTGAAGTTACATTTTTGCATTAACATTTTCAAATATATGGTCTAAGAATGAGACTAACCTAAGGCAGGCAAACTGTAAACAAAGACTTATATGGACTACACTGTACAGGATCAGAAACGCATCAAGGTTTAGAAGGCTGGCACAACTCAAATCGGAAACGCATGTCTGTTTAACATTCTGGTAACCGGCTTTAAAACTATTTCAGTTTAACAAGTCTGGAGAAATCATTCAACACAAACAAATGAACTCTTAATGACAAAAAGTACAAAACAGAACGATAAACCTACATAACATTTCTTCGTTCTTGGTCTAGTAAAAATGAGTGGGGAAACAAAGCAATGCTTGAAAAATGCATCTTTAAAATGTTCAGGTTCCTGACTTCACTGATTTGAAATGTCTTTCAATATTTTTTTACAATCCAGGGAGCCAAAATGGTAACTTCTAACAGATTCCAAACCTCATCTTACTGCAATCAAATTTAAAGAGCTGGCTGCAAGGGATTACATGTGCAAAGATCTCTGAAGAAAAGTGAAGGCAGTGAACCCAGGTACTTACTGTCTTACCAGCTAAAAGAATAGTTAGAAGTTTTAAGCTCTATGTTGTAATAAAGCAGGTGAAACTGCAAGACTAACTTTATATAGGATCACCTTCACAAAAAATACACACGTTTGTCAGTTTGTTTAGTTACAGTGAGAAGGTAGGAGACATTAGTTAGGATATCAGGACAGAAAAGATGCATTAACGTATTTTGAGGGTCAGTGAACATCAAACTCCACTTGGTACTTACTGGCAGATGTATCCAACCTTGGGTCAAGCCAGGATGTTTTCTTGTTTTTGTGATCAATGAAGTATATTTCTCCCTGAGGTGTCATTGCTTGTTCCCAACCTTCGGGCAACTGTCCTATTTAAGCAGGAACATTAAAGGAATCATCAGCTATAGTTTAAAAGCCTTCTTACCCAAGTCCCAATTTTTCAAGAGCTACTGTATGTACATAACTTATGGTAAAGAAGGATTTTCACACTATGCCAATGCGTGTCTAGAAGCCAGTATCACAACATATTACACTAGAATCAGCAAGCACAAAGCGCAATTAAAACAGTTAAACCCAGTCCATGCTAAAGGTTTTGGAAATTACTTTTAAAACTACTTCAATTAAACTAGATAAAAGAAATCAAATAACACAGTAAACAGTAAATTAATCCCTAATAACAAAAACGATAATGCTAGTTTGTCAACTACGGCAGAATGAATGTTTTAGGAAGGCATGCCATTCTTTTTCTAAATTCATTACTTGGTGCTCACTTTTCACATTTTAGTTTTGTTTACCATGTCTGCAACTTACAAAGTTGTTAGTTCTGTCACTGAAGAGAAATTAAACATACAAGGATGCAACTCTGTTCTGCTTCAGATTTCTTGATCTACATGTGATGCATGCATTTATAAACATTATCGTCAAACAAGACAGGCAATCAAGATAAAATAAACAAGATAATAAGTGACTAGTTAGTTGGCTGGGTTTCCAAGTCCGGAAAACTTGCTGTGAAATCTGGTTAAATATTCAGAGCAAGAACACAGCTTTCTGTTTTAACAGCTTTGTGCATAAAGAGGTGACCTTAGCACACTAGAAGAAAGTCAAGTCAGAATCAAACTACCTCAGGAGCAATGACCTCAGAACACAGACAATAGCATTTTTAAACCATCATCAAACCCAAAACGAATGGAGTATGTCTTTTTTTGAAGCTGTTACACCCACACCTCAAATTTCATTTTAGCCTTTTTTTTTCAATCAAGGTGACACTAATGAGATCTACAGGGAATTTGCAAAGGTATAAATGAGATTTGGGAGAAAACATCTCAACTGACAACAAGCAAATTTGCCAGCAAGCAGTGAAGCTGAAAGTATGAATATTCAATAAAGGCAAAGAAATTATTTTTCAGCATGGAGAATGAAATATGCAATTAAGTGCAAGATGAAATGGTAGAAGACAGTTGGCAAGACTTCACAGAAAAATTATCATAAATACAAAAACAGGGATATATGGAATCCCAAAACGCAGATGCAGCCAAGAAACAGATTCTGATGTCATGTAAGGACTGTTTAGCCTACCTACTCTGTCAAATTTCACTAACTACCATATAAACTACAGACTGTACTTAAATTAATGCTTTTATTTTCCCATCAGTCAAAAGTAGTACATTATGTTTGCCCAAGTACTCCAATTTCTTATTCTTATGTGACTGTACTGCCTTATCCAGAAATGTTGTTTATGTCTCCCTGGAGCCGTATGTAAAATGTGCCCTGATGTACCAGGCAACTGATTTTTATCACTTTTTAGTGGTAAACTTGCATTGGAAGGTGCTACTTTCTGTAAATACCCCCTCCCCCACCCTCGTGTTCAAGAGTATACTTTAAAGTTTTTCTTTTCCTTTGCTGCTTGGCACACACTGATCTATTTTTTGTTGTTCTCTTATGTAATGTCTCTTCTCTGTGCATACCCTTTCAAAGGTGAAGCTTCCAAAACTGTATACAGCACACCAGAACAGGCCTTACCAACTGTGTAAACAAATGGATAACTTGTTTTGTACTAATGAAGTCTTTTCCACTACATCCCAGACTAGATCAGCAGAGTTAAAGCCAAATGTTGTAATTATACATTCCAACAAAATATACATTTCATTGAGCGAGGTTGGGAGTTGTCCTAGAGCCAAGTGACCCTGGAATTGGTTATGTTAAGTTCAGAGGTACAGAAGGCAAAACCCCTAAAGGGGGGGGCTTACTGCCGCAGAGAAATTACAACTTTGAAAACAGTGACAGTCATTTGGTTTTAAAAGTGACAGACATTCTTTAACTAGTTTTCAATGGTATGCCATGGAACTGCTGCATTATTCCTTTGGCTTTCCTTGATGCAGTCTGGCATGGGATATTATTAGCATAGCTGCCAATCCCACATTTGTTGATGATGCAACTCTTCCTCCAGCTGTGCATGCTTGTCATTCAGTTAGTGTTTCCCATATTTTAGGGCATTCCTTCCAGTGGTACCACCTCTTTTCTCATTCTAAAAGTTGAACTGTCAGAAGTGCAACAGCATCACTGAAGGCCTCAGATTGTATGCAAGAAGATTGGCTATACACCTTCTCCAATTATACTAGCCTTACTTCCTTAGATCTGCTTGAGGATCAGGATACCACAATTATTCACAATGCTGTCATCAAATATATTACCCCCCCCCCAATGCCATTATACCCTTGCCAGTGCTAAAGGGTCCGGAGGCAGACATACAGGATTTGAATTTTTTTCTCATGTAGGCTCAAACCCCTTTCGCAGACAGGTGAGGAGCAAAACAGATGCAGTCTTTATACTGATGAGGGAACAGTAAGGACTGTACAACTATGTATTACTGGTCATCTTGCAGAGTACTTGGAGTTAGCCACTGCTCTCTGTCGAAGGATGCTTGTGAGGCAGAAAACTCCCAAACTCTCTCCCTTCCTAAGGGAAACTAACTGCTCACTCCTTTCTAACTGCCCTTCTGGAAATCAGGTAGTCAGTCAACCCAAGTAAATAAAATGCAAGTAGGATATCTGGTTCTGTGGTGCATAGGGATGAAGCTCTGATTGCAACCCAGTCACCTTGGGTTCAGTTAGTGACCTTCGCACTGGAATAGGCAGTCATTGAGGGGGAGGAGTGAAGAAACATGGCTCACTCACCTCTTCTTGGGGGGGGGGGGGGGCTGTGTGCATTTGGAGGCACACATTGCAATGGGGTCTCCATGGTGGAAAATGGAGAGACCAATACCTGCGCAGGGGCTAGAAAGCACGGTTGCTTAAAGTAACACTAATCACATTGCTACAGGCCTTTAAACTGCAACTATGGGAAGGAAAGTTGTGCATCTTAGCTTCCAAGACTCAGTGCAAAACACATGGTGAGTATAATACACATTCATAGCAAACAAGAAAAAAATTAAATATTAACAGAAGATTAGATGGAAAAACTGCACTTACACAAATGATGTAATAGGGCACCCCAAAACACCATAGCAGAAAACCCAACACCTGAGACAACAGTTGCTTTTAACAAAAGGGAACAAAATTGGCTTAGCTGTCATTATTTCTGTTTATTCCCAAAACATATGAGGTTTGTGTAATCAGAATGCACTGGGGAAAGAGAAAAAAAGGCAGAACATGTCAATGCTGCAACTTGCAGTTGTACTTTTACTTCTATATTTACTTTAGCTTAATCACCATATTTTACTCCCTACTAATGGCTGAGATGAACCAAACCCTTGCTATACTACAGAGTGGTTTGAAATGAAATGTTCTGATTGGCACACTAGCATCTTTCTCCATTAACTATACAAACTTAAGACAGCCACATAGCCCAAAATTTACATATTACCATAAAAGTTGCATAAAACTGACACTCACCACTATTTCCAATTAATGAACTGAAACAAGGAAGAAAACTGAAAAATGTGTCAGCTACACAAATGACATTGTGTAAACGGTAACTTACAGAAAAATCCAAAAGGTTAAAAAAAAGCTGTTTCATTAGAACAGACATGTCACGCTGCCTCAAGTAGACATGCAGTCTTCAAAAAACATTCTTATATTCTTGCAATTTTAATTTACATTTTTTTTGTTATTGTACATTTCTGCAACTGCTTGTCAAATTTGCAAAATTTCATGCACTGACACTTGAAAGATGTCATTAAACGCTTTGGCAGTGAAGTACACCAGCATTCTACAAAAACTTTACAAGTACAACTTCAAATGGCTATACTTCAATCATCATGTTCTAAAAACCAATGAACCTTAGTGGGAGCATCCATTCAAATCCAGCCCCTCTGCCCCCCAAGAAACAAAAAATAATAAGCTCAGCAATGTTTTCCAATTTCTCTTCCTTAACCTCCCCTTAATAGGATATCTAGTTAAGTGCTCTTAAACATAAATGCGAGAAGCATCCATAAAAAATTGGCTGACCCCATGCATTTATTTGCCCTCTATTCTTCTGGGTTTCTAGCTGCAACAAAACCTTGGCTCAAACAAGACATGAAAGAGGAAAACATTCTGCTCCTTGTTACAATAGATGAGATGAGAAATACAAAGGAGGGTGTGTGGCCACCATCTATATATATTAAAACAAAACCATGAAAGTATATGCATAGCAGTCTTATAACTACCTCCAGGTAACAAATATCCAAACAGCAGTATATTTTTCTCTGCTGGACAAATAGCAATATTCCTCATAAAAGCATTACTCTGGGTGATAGAAATATTGATTGGCAAGTTACTAACTTAAGACTTCTCTACAAAAGTACAGTTGTGTACACTTACCATAAATGTAGATGTTAGAGTGTATTCACTGTTGCAGTCATCACTTTTGGGTTATCTGCTTACAGTAGCCCTCAATCGGCCTGATTAACAAAGTCTTGGGTCCTGCGTAAGATGCGGTCCCTTCTTCCATGACGTCAGGTCGTCAGGGGTATAAAACATGCAGCCGACGCCATTACATCAGTTTTTCTTGCCCCAGATGACAGGTGCCCCCTTAATGGGAAGCAATTAAATCTATAAATATACAAGGTTATACCTCCAACAAAAAAGCAAATACACCAAAAAGCTTTTGAAGATAAAGAAAAGTAGAGGTATATCTAAAAAAGAAAAAGAAGGGGGCTGGAGGAAGGGGAACCAGGACTGCAACAGTGAATACACTCAAACATCTACATTTATGCTAAGTGTACACAGCTGTACTATGTTCTTCGTGTTTCACTTTGCAGTCATCACATTTGGGTAGATTCTCAAAGCTAAGGATGGGAGGAGGAATTTAAATAGAATAAGGACCAGCTAAAAAGTCCTGCAAGACTGCAGTGGCAAGTGGCAAAACCAGCTCTGGATTTAGAGAAAACTGGCAGATAGTAATGCTTGGTGAAAGTATGTACAGAACTCCAAGTAGCAGCTTCTAGGATGTCCTGGTAGGGACGCCTCTGAGAAAGGCTGTAGAGGTAGATGCAGCCCTGGTAGAGTGGGGTCTGATCCCCTGTGGGATAGGTTTTACATGGTGTTTGTAGCAAAAAAGAATGCAATGGCCTATCCATTTGGAAATGGTTTGCTTTGAAATAGCCTTCCCCTCTGCCCCTGCAGCAAATGCCACCAGCAGTTTATCAGATTTCCTTTGAGGTTTAGTTATGTCCAGGTAGAATCTAAGTTGTCTGTGCATGCCTAAGGAGTGCAGAATCCATTCCCCTTTGTTCTGTGGATTAGGAAAGAAGGTTGGCAAATGTACGGACTGATTAAGGGCCACATTGGACCACCATGGGGATGAAGGAGGGATTGGTCCTGAGGGACACCTTGTCCGCGTGAAAGATGATGAAAGGCTCCACTGCCATGAGGGCCTGTAATTCAGATACCCTTCTTGCTGAAGTGATTGTTAAAAGGAAAGCTGTTTTCCAAGAAAGGAATTTTAAGTCCGCAGTGGCAGCTGGCTCGAAAGGAGGAAGGGTGAGTTTTTCCAACACAAAGTTGAGGTCCCAGGCTGGAGTTGGAGCTCTCCTAGGTGGTCATAGATTTTTGGCCCCTCTGAGGAACTGCTTAAGCAGTGGATGAGGGAAGAGGGGTGGTTCTGTGTTATAATGAGCTGAGATGGCTGAGGTGTGAATTTTGATGGAGAAAGACAGGCCCTTATGAAGCATCTCAGTTAAGTATTGTAAGATCTGAGGTAAATTGGGCACTGTTGTGCTCCCTCCCTTGAGATTGGTTCCAGACACAGAATCTTTTCCATTTTTTAGTGTAAGACTTTCTGGTACTAGGCCTCCTTGCCTCTAAAATGATATCCATCACTGGTGTACTGAGGGATGGTAAAGGAGAAATTATGTAATGAGCCAGTCTGCTAGATTCAGTGTTTGAAGTTGAGGATGCAGAATTTGGCTCTCCTGCTGAGACAATACAGTAGGAGTCTGGGGCAGGTGCCATGGGGCCCACAGTGACACATTGTGCAAGAGGGGGTACCAGTGCTGGCTTGGCCAGTCTAGTGCAATCAAAATCGTCCTTGGTTTGTCTTGTTTGATCTTTAGTAGTACTTTGGAGAGCAGAGGCAGAGGAGGGAAGGCATAACTGAAGGACAGAGCATCCACTTTCCAAGCTTGTTTGTGGGGAGTCCTCGTGCAGAATTTGTCCAACTGATAGTTTTGGGGGGAGGCAAACAGGTCTATATCTGGGCTCGCCAATTTGCTTGTCAAAATGTTGAAAATCCTTGGTTCCAGTTTCCACTTGTGTGGGTCCATGAGGTTTCTTAGTTCGTCTGCCAGTGTATTTAGTTTTCCTGGCAGGAACTGAGCTTGTAAATGTACCCGATAACTCAGGGCTGTGCTCCACAACGCCATGGCTAGTCTGCAGAGGGGGTAAGAATGTCTACCCTCCAGCTTATGTACCACATAACAGTGGTGTTTGTCCGTCTTTATCATTAATTGTCCTGGAAGAATGTTGTCCTTGAAGGCTGTCAGAGCATTCTATACAGCTAACATTTCTTTTTGATTGATAAGTAGGTGCATTTGACTTGGGTTCCATTTGCCCTGAATGCACTTCCCTGCCAGGTGGGCCCCCCATGCATAGTCTGATGCATCTGTTGTTAATGTTTGGGCAGCAGGAGGTAATGTGAATGGTAGTCCACTGTTTTGGTGGCAGGCCTCCGCCCAGCAAAGGAACTCTAGGCAAGGTATGAAATGAATCATTGCCTCTAGGATCCTGTGAATGTTGACCCCATAGGCTTTTGAGATACCATTGCAGTTTCCTCATATGCAGCCTTGCATATGGAATTAGAAGAATGCAGGAGGCCATGAACTCCAAGGCTTGCAGTATTTGCCTTACAGATAACTGGGTTTTTGTGGCCATTTGTTTGAAGTAGGTTATCAAATGAATCCGCTTCTCTGGAGTGAGGAAATCCATCTGGGAAGTTGTATTCAAGTTTGCTCCCAGGAATGTAATTTGTTGACAGGGTACCAGTTGTGATTTCTTTTCGTTTATGGTGTACCCCAGACAAGTCAGTACCCTCTGAACAAAGGCCAAATGATTCAAAAGTATGTCCTGGCTTTCTGCCTGAATTAGACATCCATCCAGATATCGGTATATTTGAATATTTCTTTGCCTGCAGAATACGACTGGAGCTAGGCACTTTGTGAATACCCTGGGTGCAGTAGATAAGCCAAAGGGCAGTGCAGAAAACTGATAGTGCATGTAGCCTGCTTTGAAGTGTAGGTATTTTCTGCAAGACTCCCTGATACGGATGTGCAGCTATGCTTCTTTTAAGTCTGGTGTTGCCAACTATGCATCTTTGCCTAGCATAGGAAGCAGCTGGTGAAGAGTCAGCATCTTGAATTTTGAATCACCAGAAATGTATTTAGAGTAGAAAGGTCCAGAATAGGACGCCATGTATTGCCTTTTCTGGGTACCAGGAAAAGTCTCGAATAGAACCCTTGTCCCTTTTCCTCTTCTGGTACCAACTGAATAGCCCCCATGCTTAAGAGAGAGTACTTGATTTTGGACCTCTGCCCACTGATTTGGGGGTAGATTGGCCTGCTTGGTGTTGGTAAGGTGTGGAAGTGAAATCTGTATCCTTGGGACACTATATTTAAAACCCATTTGTCTTGGGTAATGAGTTCCCAGTTTTTGGCCTGCAGACCAATCTTTCTGCCTAAAGGAGCATTGAGTTGGGAAGTGCTTGGAAGTTTTAAAAACAATTCATTGAGACCGTTTTCCATAGGGGGAGTCTTACTACTCCCTGGTCTGGGTGCGGAAACTCCCCACTGCTTAGTCTTGTGTGTCCCCTGGGACTGAAACCTGGGGTTTCTGCTATGTCTGGGTTTGGCTTGAGAAGACCTTGAAGAGGCTGGAAAGGATCAATTCTTAGAGGGCCAGTGCCTACTAAATGTAGGAGGCTGAACTTGTAAGAAATCTTTAACAGTTTGGATAGATTTAGCTTTATCTTCCATCTTTTTCAGAACTTATTCAGCCTTGTTGCGAAACAGGCGGTCCTGATTTAAGGGAGCATCCAACAATTTAGCTTTAACATGATCAGGTAAAGATTGCTCCTTAAGCCAAGCATGCCTTCTGAGCACAGAACCAGTAACAGCAGCCCTGCAAGAGGCCTCTAAAGAATCAAATCCACATTGCAAAGTATGTTTTCCAACCTGCTCAGCAGACTGTATTAAATCCTGTAATTCTTTACTTTTCCGCACAGTCAGGAATCAACATCATTTTCTGTTTAAGCAATCCAATAACATGTTGTCGATACTTTAACATATGAAACTGGCAGTTTAAAGCCCTAATGGCCAAAGTTGCAAAAGTGTAAGCCTTCTTACCCTATCTATCCAGCGCCCTGGAGTCTCTATCAGAAGGGGTAGGATTTTTAGCAGCAGAAGCCTTAATGCCCTTTGGTCCCTGTGAAATAGTCTATGGATCGGCAGTAGGATTTTTAAAAAGGAACTTGTGTGAATCATAGGTTCATACTAGGCTATCTGCCCTGGGGCAATTATAAGCCTAGCCCGATTCTGTATGGCTTACACCACCCCTTGATTTGAGTATACTGTGCCCTTTTTAAGGTTTCGTTTATTGTGCCTCTGTCTAATAGTGACACGGGAGTAATCCCTGGGACAAACCTACAATCCCCCATCCACCTATCGAGATTCTTCTTGAAGAGATTCAGTGAGGTGCTCTGCCTCACATGAACTGGAATTCTATTCCAGAGCGAAGGGAGCCTCTGGGTTATGAACCTGTCCCTCCAGCAAGTTCTATTTATTTCTGTGCTGTGGTTCAAGTCCCTCGAGCGTGTGGCTCTAAGGGATTTAGATTTACTGAGGTGGAGCATGTCCATTAATTCTGGATTTGACATAGCTTTGTATGTCAGGCATAGATCGCCTCGAAGTAGGCGGTATGCAACTGAGTAGAGCTGGAGTTTTTTTAACAGAGCAGCATAATGGCATCTGTTTGAGACCCTTGATCCTCTTGGTGAGATACTTTTGGGGTCTAATTGCTGCAGGTGTCGGGCAAGGTACATCCCAAAAGGGGCATTGTATTCTATGATGGGCCTGATGAGGGATGAATAAAGGGGCACGATTACCTCTCGATCTAGATGTGAAACCCTTCGTGATGAGGTGGGCTATGTAGAAGGTCTTTCTAACCACTTTGGCAATGTGGTTTTCAAAGGAGAGATTGCTATCAACTTGGGTCCCCAGGTCCCCAATAACTTTCTCTGTACTTAATGGGTTTCTGCCTATGTGGTAATTTGTGGGCACATTGTTTTTGCCAAAGGGTATGACTATACACTTTTTGGCATTTAGCTTTAAACCATGGCGCTGGCACCAGTTATCTGTCTCTGTGAGACCTTTTTGAAGGATGTTTGTGTCAGCTGGAGAGTTGATTACGGCACCCAGTTTGCAGTCGTCTGTGAACTTGGTGAGCCATAGTCCTGCCACGTTTGCCTGTACCTCAGAAAAGTATATACACTGAACAAGAGTGGTCCCAGGACAGAACCCTGTGGGACGCCACTTGTGACTGGTTTCAAGTCTGACATGGCTCCAGCAACTCTCACTCTGTGGGTTCTGTCTTTGAGCCAGTTTGCGACCCATCTTGTGACAAAGGGGTTTATATTTAAGCTGGATAGCTTATCTATGATGCCCGAGTGGGGTATTGTGTGAAATGTCTTTGCAAGGTCCAGATAGGCTGTGTGGACTACCTTCCCTTCATCTATGGCTTTGGTGACTGTTTCGAAGAAGTCAACCAGGTTCAAAAGGCAGGATCTGCCCTTGACAAAGCCGAACTGGGTAGGATCTAGTGTCTGTAGGTCCCCAATGTCTTTGTTTATGAGCTCCATGATGATTCTCTCCATAGCCTTGCAGACTAAGCTAGTCAGGCTTATGGGGCGATAGTTTCCAGGGTCCGTAGAGGCTCCACCTTTGTGGAGTGGGACCACTGTTGCTGTACGTCATTCTGTGGGCACATATCCTGTAGCAAGGCTGAGATTGTATAGCTGTTTTATTTGAGGGATTAGTTCCTCTTGGAGTTCATGTAGGACGCAACCTGGGACGCCATCTGGTCCCATGGAAGCAGTGTTTTTTGCTTTGAGAGGGCAGCCTTCACCTGAGCATCAGAGATGTTTGGGAGGCAGCCCTCTGCCGGGATAGATACTTGCTCTTTTGGGGGGGAGGGGGTGGAGAAGTTTGCAATGAACCTGTCTGCCAGGATATTGGCGATGTCTGTGGGTTCAGTGTATTTTTTGTCGTTTAGAATCAACTCAGAACAAATCTGGGAGTTGCATCCCAGGTTTCTAACATAACTGAAAAAAGCCTTATGATTGTCTTTGGTGTCCTGTGCAATTTTTCTCTCTAAGCTGGCCTTGGAGGATTTTATGAGGGATCGTAATTTTTTGCTAGTACTGATCAGAGATGCCTTCCCTATTAGGGATTTTGCTCTATCATGTAGTAGCTTCGTCCTTCTGTTGTACAGTTTATTTATGGCAGGGGTCCACCAGACTGGACGCCTGCCTTTGGATGATTGGGTCTTGGTTTTGTTTGGGATAGCATAATCCATGCATTCCTGGAGATGTCCGTAGAATGCGTATATACAGTATTCTGCAGTTTGGGCCGCAGTTTCCACTGGCCCAGGGGCCTTGAAGGATTCCACTTCGGTTTTGAGAAGTGAAAAGTTCACTTTTGAGAAGTTTTTCACTGTGGTTTTCTGGGCTGGGGGTGGGGTCGAGATGTGGACATCCAGTGAAATTAATTTATGGTCTGATCTTACCAATGAGGGATATACTTCTGGTGTGGAGCATAGAGTCCCCATGTTGGTAATGATCAGGTCTAGTATGTTGTCCCCTCTTGTGGGAGTGGTGAATAGTTGTTCCATAGCATTTGAGTTTATAATTTCCAGGAACCTTTGGGCTAAGGTGCTGGGGCTTGAGTAGTGCTCCCAGTCAATGTTTGGGTAGTTGAAGTCGCCCAATATAATGGTGTTTGGAGAGATCTTCATGTTCTCCAATGTTTTCAGGAAAGCCAAGTGTGATTCCTGACTTTGAGAGGGTGGTCTGTAGGATGCTATAAACTGAAAAGCAGTCTTGCCCACTGTTAGTTGCACATGGATGGTCTCCGATACTTTGTGCAATGCCACTAACCTGGAGGTGTGGATATCCTTGATAAATATGGAAACTCCCCCTACTTTTGTGGTTCGGTCCAGGTTTTGGGGCCGAAAACCATGATATGAGGTATAGCCTGGTAGTGCTGGGGTGCTCTCTGGAGCCTTGAACCAGGTTTCTGTCACTGCACAGATATCGATGTTCTCCATAGTGAGGAGAGCTTCGAGTGCGTGCATCTTGAGGTTAAGACTTCTGGCGTTTAGCAGCATTACCCTTAGTTTCTTGATCCTTGTGCTGTCTATGGAGGTGGGTTTGACTTTTGAGCCTTGCCTAAAAAAGGCACTATGGGGGTGGCAAGAGCCTTTGCCAATATCCGAAAGCCCAGTGGTGACAGGTGCAAGCCGTCCCTAGCGAAGCAACGTGGCTTGTCGAGCATGTCATCCCAGGCTGACAGACACTGGATCCCCTTTGAATGACACCAAAATTTTAGCCAGTTGTTAAAATCAATCATTTTGTCTTTGTACTGTGGCATCATTCTAGGTGAGGGTAAGATGCTGCTCAAGGTCAGGGTCATACCAGCCTGGGCTACATGATCAGAGAGCTCCTCTATGTCTCTTTTCATGTAGTCCAGGGAGGTACGTCTCAGGTCATTCACACCAGCATGTACAATGACTGAGTCATATTTGTATTTGCTTTGGAGTGACCTGAGTGCTTGCGTTATGTGGCAGATCCTAGCACCCGACAGGCAGCTCACCGTGACCTTCTCTTTATTCAGCCTGGTGAGCGGGACGTCAGTGTGTCTGACAATAGAGTCACCTATTACAAGAGTATCAGGTGTGTTATTCAGCCTTAAGGGCTGTGGCTACTTGGCACACTGACTTTGTGGGTTATGTGTTGTGCGTGTTTTGTTTTGAGGTAGAGTTTGCTTGGATGTCTGCTTTGGAGGTCTCTGTTGCTTAGGTAGATTTTTATTTAGAGCCTCAGAGTATGTTTTTGTGTATTTATGTGTTTGGTTCGCTGATGTGGTGGGACTATGTGATACTGGAATTGTGTTGGGTGAAGTTACCTTCTCCTCCTGACTGGTTACACCAGTTTTGAGATGAGAGAGCTCAGCCTCCAGTTTGGCTAAATAGTTGCATCTCTCACATATATTTGAACCTGTTTGGAGGAGGAGAGGGTTGTCTGTGTACATGAGACAGTTGTAACATTGCCTCAAAATTCCCAGATTCACCAGCTGGACTGGAGAGGAAACCATTGATTGACCTTTGGACATGCTAGAGTAATATAGGGAAACTGAATTTAAGACGGACCAATAGAGGACAGGGTAATCGTAGAGAGTATAAGAGTAAGTAGTGCTTATGGTTTAATAGTGCTAACTTGTAGGATTACTTAATTGGACCAGTGAAGGGCCTTAGAATGAGAATATGGTGTTTAAATTGAGAGATAGAGCAGTTCTAAGGGAAAAAGTGAAGAGCAGACTTTGTGGAGGCAGGAATAGTTTAAACCCAATTAGGTGGTGCTGCCCGCTGTTGCGTTATGCACAAAAATGCACAAAACCACGCAAAAGAGGGTTTTAAGAGAGGAAGATGAAGGAGTTTTGGAATTGACCCAAAATGGCCAATAAAACTACAGTTTCAAGTAAGTAACCACTCCCACAAGGGTGGGCAGGCAGGCTGCTCAGTTTTTCACTGCCACTGATCAACAGAGAGACTTCCCTTTAGCGCAAGCAAAAAATGGCCTCACAGAAACTTACAAACAGTTCATGAACAGCAAGCCTGTAACTGAACTTTTTTAAATCTCAAAAGTGGGAAAAAAGCAAGATTTTTTGTTTTTTTCACAGATAGCAGAGGATCACAAGTATCAACAAGTTATAACAGTGCAGTAAATGACCCCACACAAGAGTGCTAGGCCAAAGACAGATAAAATGCAAGTTTGAGAAAAAAACGATTTTAAAAATAAGTGTAAACAGGAAATTCAGTAAACAGCTCTAGGTTGTGCTCTAAATACAGTTACTAATCAGGAGCCCTGTAATATCTGTCAGGTTTTTTGGGAGCAGGAGGCAAGGAATCGGGGGTCAAACTAGATTCCGAAAAAGCATCATCAACAATGTCTAGTACTGGAGGAATAGCTGAAGGCCTATGCTGAGACAGGAGTAAGAAATCCCTAAGCCTCTTTTTTGAATCATCAAAATCCTGGCTTTCTCAGTGGAAATGCTCCCTTCGAGTATGTAAGGTTTCACCAAACGAAAAATCCTCTGGAGAGGAAGCAGAGGGGATAGAGTCCTCTGCATCAGAATCCTGATAAGCAGATAAGGGCAAATCCAGATCATCAGAAGAATCAGAAATATCAGAATCCTGGTCAGAAAATTCATAAACAACTTCAGTCCTAGGTCTCTTTGAAGGGGGAGGCTGGCTTCCCCTGATTAGAGTTATAAGATCTTCAGCCATTCTTATCATTTGTTTCTTAGGCATGAGCATGCGGCCCGGGCGTCGGTTTTTTAGGCATGGTTTGAGATTTAGGCCTAAAAGAAGGAGGTGTCGGTTTAATATGCAAGTCCGTAGGCCTGAATACACCCTCAGAAGCTGGTGCCTGCACAGCGGCTCCAGATCCATCCAAGGTAGAGACATCCGCAGGTTCCATAGTTGAAGCATCTCGTGGCATACTGGACTCTGAATGGGTCTCAGTAGAGGCCTGCGAATCAGAAGTAGTGGGTATCAGGGGCTGCGAAAGCGCCTCACTGAGTACCGGCAAACTTGGCAACTGGCTTAGGAGAAGCGTCGTCGGCTGTTTTGGACTTCGGCGGCTTGTCTCTGTCCTTATCCTTGCATTTTTTCAGAATCCCGGTAGTCGGATGGCTAACAGATGACATTTCTGGATAATTAAACAGAGAACCGAAATATTTTGAGGTAAAAATATACTGACGACGGAGAGTGCGCTGATTAAATAAAGCACAAAACCGACAGCACGGTATGTTGTGGTCAGGGCCCAGGCAAGGAATACAGTATGAATGAAAATCTTTATGCGGTATTTGTTTTCCACAAGTAATGCACTTATTAACTTTTACTGACATCGGTAAGGAGCAAGAAAAAGTTTCCCCAATGGGGTACTTAGCTTTAGTTGAAGACTTCGGTTCTGAAACTTGAAAACGAAAATTTCAGGAGTCGGCCGAACTGCTTCTGCTTCGGTCACTGCACAGCAAGAAAGACTGATGTAATGGCGTCGGCTGCATGTTTTATACCCCTGACGACCTGACGTCATGGAAGAAGGGACAGCAACCGACACAGGACCCAAGACTTTGTTAATCAGGCCGACTGAGGGCTACTGTAAGCAGATAACCCAAAAGTGATGACTGCAACAGTGAAACACGATGAACATCTGTAAATCTTTACAGTTTCACTCAGCTTATAGTCTCCTCCAGTAGACTCAATAAAAGTAGTAACAGGCACTCTGCACTAGACTGGATACTCTCCTCTCAGCCAACCCATACGAGCACCTCAGGTTGCCTCCCTGATATAATTAGTGATCGTATTCTAAATTTTATGGTATGAAACTATAGCAAAGTAAACAAAACAATCCTATACCACCAAGTATGCAGTCTTACTTCATTTAACAAGGAATCTTTCTCGATCGCCTATTCTTGATCAACTGGACCAAACTTAAGACCTTGCCTCTGGATGAAGCTGTCAGTTCAACAGTTTTTCCTCAACATTCTTAATCTTACTTCTGTTTGTACAAAAAAATTAAATCAAGCCCTGCACCTTGGCAGCCAAACAATTTATGTCACAAAGAGATAAAGACTGGAAAGAATGGCACTGTAGTAAAACAGAAACCAGCTTACAGATGGCTTGGAAATTGTGCTAAAAAATTAACTCAGGCAAACAATTCTATTATGTCAATCTTCAGCATAAACATCAAAACAATCCCAAACTGTTCTGGGCCTCATTTAATGATGTAATCCTGCCAGCTACACTACCACACCTCCACCAAAAACATACTGATAAGCTTTGCTACTCAGTTCAATAACCACTAGACTAAACACTATGTAGCTTACTCAAAGATAACCCTACTACTCCTTGACTCTACCAATCTGTACTGAAAACAATCCTTTCTTTCAAGTTTGAACCCAACGGCTTACCATTAAAAAATATTTCAAAACCTGAAATCAGCCACCTTCGCCACTGATAATCTACCAGGTGAAAATATATTAAAATGGCAGCAGATGCTCTTACTTTATTTCCATCCTGAAAGCTTTCTGCCACTGACTAATTTATATCCCCTCTCTCTGGGTAAAAAAAAAACATTACTCCCCTGCATAAATGTGGAAATTCCACCGAATTCTCCAACTACAATGCCACAATTATCACATCTCCTCTAAGGTTCTTGGAAAAAAAACATCCATTCTCAGCTTCTCAACTACTTTACCACCACCAATCTTTCTCCAACTCAGAGTGGTTTCCATCCCCACAATGGCACATACACTGCCCTCATCAATTTCACTAACACCATAAAATTTCATAGAAATACAGGTACCTTGTCTCTGCTCTTTTCTTAGAGGAATCTAAAGCTTTTCTTGCAATGTCTCATAAAAAATTACAAGCCAAACTCTTCATTAGGGCTTAAACACTTCCCTCTTATGATTTCACAGCTACCAAATAGGCAACAAACTGTAAACGGGGAAAACAAATACTCAACATGTTCCTGTTGGTGTTCAAGGATCAGTCCTAGGACCATTATTATTTAAAATCTTTATAAATGACCTCCACACTAGAACCAAGCATGACTGCACAGTGCAACATGCAGTTGACTCTACCCTTATCTGCTCAGCTCCTAATATATTGTACCTTCAGTGGGTCACTCAGAGTCCTTCTCATCTACTGAGTCGTGGCTGCACAACTCCAACATAATTCTAAATGCAAATAAAACCAAGTTTAATGCTATTCTTACCAAAATCAAAAACAAAATTAACATCAAATAGAAACCTTACCACAGGCTAATTTGCTGGGTGTTACTATAGATGAAAACCTAAACTTTGAACACCATAGTCTTCAAGCCAATAAAAAAAAGCACACCAAACACTTGGTGGACTTTATTGAGCTAGTCAGTCCCTTTCTCTCAGAATCTACTAGGGAAACCACAGCCTCATTCTGTCTTCTCCCATCACTTCTTTATGCAGCTCCCATTCTTAATAACCTGCACTTCTACATATATGAAAAAACTGGATACATGCTATAACACAAGACAGCTAAATTTGCAACTAACCCTCCACCCAAAACACACCACTGTGCTGCCTTTAAACAATTACACTGGATTGAGCTTCCACAATCTCTCCTTCACAAAACTCATCACTGCCCACAACCTAATAATTTATAAATCAGAAAATGGTGCCTCACCATCCTCCAGCACTACTCCCAACTCAAGGGGACTGCCTTCAAATAATAAATGTTTCCTAATTTCTAGTCAATCTAAAAACCATAGCTGGAGATTCACTTTACTGAAGTTATGTCACTAAACTGTGGAACAGCATATCGACTGAACTCAACTAGAAAAACTGAAATATGTTAAAAGCCAGACTCAATAACTGTACACTTCTTGATTATGCTCCTAACTCGGCACGTGGATAATCATACCACTTTGTCACTAACTGTATATTCTTATAACCACACACTCTTTCACTTGTATATAGACAATGTGATTTGCTGTCACCTATTCTTGTACATTTTGTATATGAGGCACCATTTTTAATTATGATATAAATTTGGCAGTCCCTGACACGTCCCATGCACAGTGTGTTTGCCACTCACTTTAGACTGCTCCCCACTAAACCGCAAGTGTTCTTCCTCACCAGTGCCCTGGTGCTGACATAAAACTGAGAATACACCAGCAGGAACGCTATGCATGCCTCATGCCCATTTAGTTTCAGCTGTTACGTTTACATTACATATTTGTAATATTGAGCAGAAGCTGAGAAGTGGCTAGCACACTACCTGGAATGCTATCTTTAGATTTCCCCTCCCCTTTCTTCCACTATATTTTAAGATTCTTAATCTACTAGCCAGTAAACAAAGTAGCTTGTTAACATCTTTTCCATACTCACACTTACCCTGCCAGACGGTATATTTTTCTAATTATACATTGCTCATGTTGTATACGACTGCCTGGTATCACACTCAAGATATAGTCTGTAATTAAAGTAGTGAAGAAAAACCACGGGACCACCTACAGTCATTACATGCTAACGTTTACTTGCAATATAGGAATACTACACTGACCTACTGTGTTTACTTTAAAGTTTTCTGTAGCTAGTCTCTGCACGGTGCATCGGTGGCCAGGTTATGCCAGCTCTGTTTCGGGTTCACTCCACTCCCTAACTCTACCCCTAACTTCCTCCCACCAGCAGCAAATCTACATTTATTTCAAACTACCACAACTACCAATTACTAATATCCAGTCACAACCACCACCACATAATCCACACCCACACAAAATTCACCTATATCTACTCACTCACACACCACTTAACTACACCTTCCAACTCTCCATAACCAATCAACCTTCTTTCATAAATTGAAACTTTAACAATTGGCCCTGCCCCTTCTAAATTAATGAAAACTTTCCACCATCCCAGTCACTTCAAAATGTTATTCTTGTACATAGCTACCCTCATGCTCCTTACTCTAGCCATTCACCTAACATCTTATTACAGTCAACTAGTCACCACTTTCTCCTCACATACCATTTCATTTCCTCACCCACACAACACAAAATCTATAAACTTTAAGATGGCTCCAGACCTCTACGCTACTACCTATGCAGGACATTTTCATATAGATATGCAAGTGTACAGACCACATTCCAAAATTTTCTCAAGTATAATAAGCTAATAAAACTCTCAAACTCACTCTTACACTTAGTATCACATCTCAGACTTAGCAGTGACATTCACCCAAATCCTGGTCCAAAAATTGAACAAAAAGAACCCCACAACTCCCCTACACTTCAGCCCCCACAGTGTAATAAATACTACCCAGGAGGATCTAGCCTACTACTACTTAACATGAATCTCACCAACATAGCTAATAACATACATGAACTCCATGCCAGTCTCACACACTACTCCTTTGACATTGCAGTACCAATAGAAACCGGACTATAACCAGAAATAAACAATGAAATTCTACCCCATTTTATAGTATACACAGACTTGACAGAAAAAAACAAAAGCAGAGGTGGAATAGCCATTATATATATATAAAAAAATCTCAAATTAGAACTTCTAGAACCGAACGTCCCAGAATTCAACAATGCCAAAATATTATTCAGCAAACTCGAAATAATCTCCAGTACCTAACCATTACAGGAACTTTTACTCCTCCCAGCAATAACCTCGGTGTAATAGAGGATATTCAGCACTGGATGGCCTCAATGTTTCCTCAAGAAACCACCATAATGGGTGACTTTAAAACGACTGCTTTTCCTACAACTCAGAAAACCCCACTAATTTCATTAACCTGCACTGTTTCACCCCAGTAATACAATCTGGAATCAGAGTAAACCAAACCACCAAAAGACCATCAATTCTAGACTGGATCTTTAACAAACTATCAAATGCTCATCACTCAGGCTGCCTCCCTGACAGCATCACTGATCACCTTCAAACCTACCTACTTAAACAACGTCTCCACGCAGCCACCAGAAATACCGAATTATTGACAAATCCATTAAAAAAAAAAAGCCATAGATTACTTTAATACCACTTTCCTAAACATATTAAACAAACTAGCTCCATGCAGAACCACAAGAGTAAAATCAAATTATGCTCCTTCGCTATCAAAAGATATTAAGCAACTACTTAATGAGATAAAGCTGGGCACAATTGCATACCAATAAAATTCAAGCCAACCTAGAACACTAGAACTTAGAAACAAAGCTAAAATCCAGATCAAACAAGACAAACCTACTATACTGAAATTCAACCAAAACAACCCACAAAAATTCTGGTCTACTATAAAAAAAACTCTTCCAGCCTGGCCAACCTTCGGCACCAATTCCAACAACCACAAGGAACAAAGACAGTACAGCAATATAATTTAACACATACTTTACTAATTACACAAGATCACTTACTAAGAACATCAGCAATGCCTCTCTAATAATCCCAATAACATCCAATGATACCTTCTCTTTCAAACCCATCCAAACCAATACCATAAAAAAAACTGCACAACAAACATCTTACAACCCTATCAGCTGATAACTCATCTACAGAATACCGTAAACTAGCAGCTGATGCCATCTCCTATACTACCTCCAGTCTGATTAACCACTCTGTCTCTGAACACTACATTCCCAAAATTTGGAAAACAGCACACATAATCCCATTACATAAAGGAGGGAACTCTACTGAACTCTCCAACTAGAGACCAATAGCAATTTTACCTCCCCTAGCCAAAATACTAGAAAAATGTAGTCACACCCAAGTCATGAACTACCTCTCATCTAACAACCTCCTAACAAACATACAGCAAGGTCTTCACCCTAATCATAATACAACTGCCCTTCTAAGTTTTCAAATACAATCAACTAACACAGAAATGAAGGCAAACTTGTGTTCTCCATCTTACTGGACCTGTCCAAAGCTTTCCAAACCATCTGCACCAGAAATTCCTCTTCTCTAAAACTCAGTCACTCATCTCTTTCATGGTTCCATAACTACCTGTCAGACAAGGAGTCAAATGGCACCAAGATATCTCCACTCTTGCCTGTCACCATGGGAGTCCCCCAGGGCTCAATTCTAGGTCCTTTTCTCTTCAGTATTTTTACCAATAAGCATCAAACTGCAATCCACCTTGCCTATATAGTTCAGTACGCAGTCGACTCTACACTCATCTGCTCTGCACCCAACCTACCACAACTTAAAGAAATTACAAAATGGTCTTTCACAGCTGTGGAATTCTGGATCACAAACTCGCAACTGATTCTTAATCCAAACAAAACTAAACCAATGCTCTTTGGACCCAATAAATCCACAGACTATCCATCCTCATTTCACATCTACTCTTCCAAAAATACCACAATAGACACTGTATCTCAAATGAAACTGTTCAGTGTTCTATTTGACAGTAAAATGAAGTCTGACAAACATCTATCGCAGACTATCAAAAAGACTTGCATAAAAATAGGATCATTCTGCTCTCCAACTCAACTGGTTAGAATGACCCCACTACTTAACCTATACCCAAGCTTATGACTGCCCACAGCCTGATACACCAATCATATAAATGTTCTGCTCTCCAAAATCTACTCCAACCCTATACTAACAAACAGGTCCTTTGCTCCTCAAACAAATCTCTACTGCAAATCACCAAATCCAACAATAGCACCAGGGACATTGTCGACTGCAACTACGTCTCCAGAATTTGGAATACCATCCCTCAATCTTATAACTGCAGCAAACCCACTCACATTTCAAAACACTTAGGAATCATCTGATCAACACCTGGCTTTGCCCATGCTCTAGTCCTGCCTAAATCCCATTCTTCCTGTACATTAACTACCCACAACTACCTTCTTCCACCTTTACTGACCATCACAAATAACTCTACAATACACTATATTACCCTAACCGCCTTTCTCCACCTCCTATCAAACCATAAATCTATTCAATCCACCCCCCCCCCAATGTAAATCCAAATCATTCTCTCTCCTGCCTCTCACGCTACATGGCATAACCTATCCTTAACACTTCTCTCCTCCCATCCTAAACCCTTAACATAGTAGTTCTCGCTTAACCTAACCTCTTCTCCCCTCCCCTTTGCCCATCCACTCCTCATCACTACACATTCTCCTAACCTTTGTTTCTCCTTTTGTTTCTGCTCTATCCATATCCCACACTATACTAACACAAGTTTCTACCGCCTACTTTCCCTCCTCTGTAACTTCCTCTCGGCTCTCAACCCTGTATTACAAGACATACAAAATGAGCAGAATATAATAAACAAAACTCAATTATCTAGTAAAACATTTTTGTCTGAATCATATAATTGTAAAGTTCACATGTCTCATGAATAGTCTCCTTATAAAGATCTAATGTCTGTAACTGATGTACAAGAATATTTTAGCTAATATATATAAAAATGTTTGTTCTATCCATTAATGTGAATTTCTTTGTGAATGCAAAATGTTTAATTTTGCTCTGTAACAAGCTACTGTTGATATGCTAATCGTCTCTGGAGTTTTTCTCCACAGGCCTCTGCTGACAATGGACACCCACCCAGTCGGACCTTCCCGGTAAACAAATGCCAAATAAATAAACAAACAAATAAATAAATAAATAAATAAATATCATGTTTGCAATTTGTTTCTTTTGTTCATGCCCATGTAAGTTTTTGGAAACTTTTTGTATTTCTCAAATCCACTTTGGGTAGTTTAGAAATTGTAATTACATGCTATGTTTCTAATGTTTTACATGGTGCTTTTCTTCCTAGACCTCCACTGAGAAGGCTCCACTGAGAAGGTGTTTTGCCCCAACGGAGTATCCTGGTCAACAAATGGAAATAAATAGACAAAATGGAAATCAAGTTACCCTAGGTTCATAGATTAGTACTAAGCTAACTGCCCTTGCGAGACATTTTAAGCCTAGACAATTATCCCTTGTGAGACTCAAACCCTGCACCTTGTGTTTGTAAGGGAAGCACCTTAACCCTTAGGCCACCCTCCCAACCCTATACACATATCTTTCCAAAACTACAAACATAACAGGGATTCTAACTACTAGCATGCTGCTCTATGCATGTAAATGATGTATGTTACTATATATGCATGTGTGCACCCGCTGACATCTGAGTGAAGAATATGTTAACGTATCAACAGGGTTTACTGACCACTTCCATGCTAAAGGAAATATTCTACAACTAAGCAATTCTGGCACCACTCAAACTTGCACAAAATTTGGCAATTTCACCATATCCTAGGCTTACAGACACACGCCATTTAAAAAACTGAAATTTTGCAGACATGACCTATAACAAAACATCTAGACTATAGAAGAAACACCAGCTATTTCAATGGGAATTCTTTGTTCAAGCCTAAAGCTAAGTGTGATGGCAGAATATAATTCTTGAAAACTCTAAGAAAAAAGCAATTCTCCCTATTATTCAATGGAAGGTTAACAAAATGCAACAGCACAGAAAACAGATCTATTTTATGTGACATCTAATTTTTTATCACCGTTTCCAGTAGAAAAACCGCATTAGTCAACTTAAAATCAGTTGCAATTCAGATGACAAAACCTGCTGTTCATATAGAAAATACATTTCCTGTCAAATTCACAAGTAGAGACATTTCTTTATCCAAGAAAAGCTGCTCTCCACTACTTTTTGCATTTCACACTCGGTATGCACTTCTGGTACTAAACTCTACATTGAGAAACCAAAACTGCTAAACCAACGGATGGGGGGTGCCAGCTCAGTGGAGCAGATGGAATTAAGTCCCGGCTGTGAGCCAGATGAAGCAATGCTTACCATAACAGCAGATGTTTGACTAGGTCGCTGGTGCAGTACTTACTATTGCTAGGACTTGCACTGCAGAGGTGGAAACATATGGACAGACTTCCAGACATTTGCAAACTTCCCTTTCTAGTCTGGGTGGGCAATGTACATCCTTATATAAAGTTATCTACTCATGTCATTTCAGCAGTTTCCTGACCAGGATGACTACAAAGTACCTATCTTTCCAGAGCCTAAAACAAGTCATAATGAACCCAGCCAAGCAGAAGTGTATAGACCACAGTGCCTCCTTTCCTTCAAGATTGTGTGACCTTGAAGTTTGTATACTTAAATTTGGAGGTGGCAAATCCAGTCTTCCATGCCTAGAGTAAGTTTATTTTTCATATTCTGCCTTCTAAAATTTCTGCCTGTTTTGTTTATGAAATGTTTTTATTTCACCTGGGCTGATCCTGAATATGATTAACTTTGATGAGATAAGTGGACTAGCATGGTAAACATGCACACATAAATAAATTAAAAATATGTAGATGAACTCTTCAGATACGTTCAAAAGAAATCCAGTTCCTACAAATAAAATTCTTACATTGCTACTGATACCCCCCTCACATTAATATTTATGTGATGCATTCTCCTTCTCTCATACTAAAGTAACTATATTTCCTTACATTAGTATTTCATTATACTTAGTCTAATAAATATCAAATTAACTGATAGGGTTCACTAAGTGCATGTTTGAAATTATGTACTTCACCAATTACTGAAGCATTTCTCTGCAGCCCTCTGCTCTACATGGGCTCACTCAGACATCGTGTTATCACAACATAAAAAATAAATTTAACTAATGCATTCACTATACTGCTCAACCTCTTAGAAAAAGAAATTTGGACAAAGCTATAAATAATGAAGGGACACAGAACCCAAAACAGGGGCAATTTTAAAATACTGCAATTACAAACTTAGAAAGTTGACAAGAGTAACACGTTTTGCATTAGCATGAACTTTCTGAAGGACATGATGTCTGAAACACAAATATCTGTCATTATTTTCTGACTTCAATCCTCAATAATTTGCCAGAAAAAAAAAATTTACCAAGAGCACAGAAAACATAAGGCAAACATCTTGAAATCCTGGAAAAATCTGGACAGTTGAGAGAGATGTTCTGCATACAAGGTTTTAAGGTATGGGGCTTAGCACAGAGTTGACTTCAATCTTATGTCTCATAGTTATGAGCTTAGAATGGGAGTTAGACATTGAGAGTTATCAACAATTTAAAAAGCCATCACCATAATGATGTTGAACCAAAGCTGATGAAGCAACAAGGTTAAACCAGCTGAGAGGTAAAGCCTCAGATTCAGAGCATTCCCACCCAAAAGGGTCCCATTACGAATGCTATGGCTACGAGGTCAGACCACAAACTGAATTCTGCTGCAACCAAGGGCTTTACTGTTGAGGGAAAGCACAGTTTGTTATTATGACAAAGGGTTTGCCTACATCTGACAGAATGACTTGTACCTCTTACAGTGGTATCATTTTTCCATTTTAAAATTTCAACGCAGGCCCTTACTTTGTTAGATCTTGAGTGCAGTTTGAGACTAGCAGGCTTAGCTGCAAAGATGCAAAACTGTAAAAGAAAAAATGTTCATTGACTGTGTAAGATGTTCAAAACGCATAGTAGTAAGATGCAACTTGCTTCTGTGATGAGGGTGATGCCTCATGAAAAAGTACAGTTTTGTACCTACCATAAATGTAGATGTTCGAAGATCCACATTGCTGCAGTCCTTACACTTGGGTAGTCCGCTGTCCTCGGTCGGCCCGAATATCAAAGTATAAGGCTGACGTCGGTCAGGGCGCATTTGACTGACATCAGGACGTCAGGGTACAAATGCGCATGACCGACGTCATATCCTCAGTCTTTTCTTGCCCCAGATGTCAGAAGACCCTACAAATAAAGGTCAAAACCAAAAGACAGCAAACAACCAACCAACCACCCTAGCACTAACTATATGTACAATATATACTATATATAGAATATGTACAACCCAACCCATACATCCACCTCTAACTGCAGAGGGGAAGGAGGGAGGGTAAATTGGACTGCAGCAATGTGGATCTTCGAACATCTACATTTATGGTAGGTACAAAACTGTACTATGTTCTTCATCTCACATTGCTGCAGTCCTTACACTTGGGTAGAATCCCAAAGCAGAGGTAAGGGAGGATGGCTAACTACAAGGAAGCAGGAGCTGCCAAAATGCCCTGCAAAACAGCAGTGGCAAAACCAGCCCTGGATTTAGAGTAAAGTGGCAGGTGATAATGCCTAGAGAAAATGTGCACTGAACTCCAAGTAGCTGCCTCCAAAATATCCTTGGTTGCCACTCCCCTCAAAAAAGCTGTTGATGTGGCAGTAGCCCTAGTGGAATGAGGCCTAATCCCAGCTGGAATCTCCTTGCCATGATGGGAATAACAGAAAGCAATGCAGAACCCAATCCACTTAGAAATAGTTTGTTTTGACACAGGCTTGCCCTGAGAACTCAAAGCAAAAGAAACAAACAACTGCTGAGACTGCCTGAACCCTTTAGTTCTGTCCAAATAATATCGCAACTGCCTGTGTACATCTAAAGTGTGCAAAATCTTTTCCCCCTTATTTTGGGGATTTGCATAAAAAGTAGGCAAATGAATAGTTTGGTTTAAAGCCACACTAGAAACCACCTTAGGCATAAAGGAAGGATTAGTACGTAATGATACCCTATCCTTATGGAAAATCAAAAAAGGCTCAACCGCCATAAGGGCCTGCAATTCAGAAACCCTTCTTGCAGAGGTAATTGCCAACAAAAAAGCAGTCTTCCATGATAAATATTTCAACTCAGAAGTAGCTGCAGGCTCAAAAGGTTGTAGAGTGAGTTTCTCCAACACAAAATTGAGATCCCAAGCAGGAGTAGGAGCTCTTCGTGGGGTCTTATATTCTTTGCCCCTCTAAGAAATTGCTTGAACAAAGGATGAGAAAACAATGGTGGAACACAATCATAGTGAGCCGAAATTGCTGCAGCATGAACCTTAATAGAAGAGAAAGACAAACCTTTGTCCAGTAACTCAGTAAGATATTGAAGAGCCACACTCAAATTAGGCTCAGAAACATCAAAATCTTTTGCTGCACTCCAAAATAAAAATCTCTTCCATTTATCTGCGTACACTTTCCTTGTACTAGGCCTTCTAGCTTCCAAAATCACATCCAAAACTTGTTGTGGAAGTTGAGACCCTCTATGGTTCAAAACAGAATATGCCAGGCCATTAGGTGAAGAGAGTGAAGTTTGACATTCAGCAAATGGCTGTCCTCCTGTGACAACAGGTGTGGAATCGAAGGCAAAGGCCATGGAGGCTTCCGTACCAGACTTTTCAGTAATGGGTACCAGTGCTGTTGAGGCCAATCTGGAGCTATTAAAATCATCCTTGGCTTGTCCTGCCTGACCTTTAGAAGTACCTTTGGGAGGAGAGGCAGAGGAGGAAAGGCATACACATGAAGATTGCTCCAATTGAAAGAAAGAGCATCCACTTTCCAAGCTGTGGGATGAAACCTTTTTGTGCAAAACTTTGGCAGCTGATGGTTTAGTGGAGAAGCGAACAGATCTATGTCTGGAGTTCCCCATGACACTGTCAATTTCTGAAATACATGAGGATCCAATTTCCACTCGTGGGGATCCATAATTGCCTGCTCAACACATCTGCTAAGGAGTTCTGTGCTCCTGGCAGAAACCTTGCCTGAAGATTGAGCTGTAAACTGAGAGCAGTCTCCCACAAAATCATTGCTTGCCTGCATAGAGGATAAGAATCGTTCCCCTTGCTTGTTGATGTACCACATGACAGTTGTGTTGTCTGTTAGAATCAACACCTGCCCTGGAAGAAGTAAATCCTTGAAAGCTATTAATGCAAACTGGACTGCTAACATCTCCTTCAGGTTGATATGTAGATGTTGTAGTCTGGCAGGCCACTTGTCTTGTATCCACTTTCCATTTAGATAAGCTCCCCAAGCTTTGTCTGAGGCATCTGTCGTTAAAATCTGACTCGCCTCTGGCCGGGTCACAGAGAGTCCCTTGTTTAGGTGACATTCCTGAGCCCACCACAAAAATTCCTTTTGAATGCAAGGCATTATTTGAATGACAGTGTCTAGATCCTGGCAGTGCTGTGTCCATACATTTTTGAGATACCATTGCAGCTTCCTCATATGCAGTTTGGCATTGGGAAGCACCAGAATACAAGATGCCATGAACCCTAAGGCTTGAAGGACTGTCCTTGCAGTCAGCCCGGACTGATGAGATAGCTGATGGAAGTAAAGGGATAGACTCTTTTGTTTGTCCGGGGTTAAAAAGGCCATCTGGGATGCTGTATTCAGTCTCACACCCAGAAAGCACATGTCCTGAGAGGGTACTAGACTGGACTTTATTTCGTTCACAGAATACCCCAGGCATCTTGGCACTGCTATCACATATTCCAAATGATGAAGAAGCACTTCCCTTCCTTGAGCCAGAATCAGGCAGTCGTCCAAATAAGGATAGATCTGTATTCCTTTTAGCCTGAAGAAAGCTATCACTGGAGCCAGAACTTTCGTGAACACTCTGGGCGCAGTAGATAAGCCAAAGGGCAATGCAGAGAACTGATAGTGAGAAGTCCCAGCTCGAAAGCGCAGATACTTCCTGCAACTTAGTCTGATAGGAACATGAAGGTAAGCCTCCTTGAGATCCAAAGTCACCATCCAATGATCTTTGCCCAGCAGAGGTAAAAGCTGCTGTAACCTCAACATTTTGAACTTGGGAATGTCCAGATAAGTGTTGAGGGTAGATAAATCCAAAATTGGTCTCCACGTGTTCCCCTTCTTTGGTACTAGGAACAGGCGAGAATAAAATCCTAGGCCCACTTCTGGCATAGGGACCGGCTGTATGGCCCCTATTTGGAGTAACAGAGAAACTTGCTTGTGAGCCTCTATTCTTTGTTGAGGAGGAACGTCTGGCATGCCTTTGAAAGGAGGCAAGGTATGGAAATAAAACCTGTAACCGTGGTGTATGATATCCAATACCCATCTGTCTTGGGTAATTAAACTCCAATTTTCTTTGAAAAGTGCCAACCGTCCTCCCAAAGGTGCTGCCAGACGAGAAGGCTCTGGCAGCTGAAAAGGTAGGTCATTGGGTCTGTTTACGAAAGGACTGACCCCTGCCCTCACCCGAAGGCTGTGCAGGAGAACTCCCTGTTCTAGGCCTGAAAGAGCCCTGAGCTCTGCCCCTACCACGTCTAGATCTACCCCTAGACTGGGAATCATAAGAAGGATACGTCCACCCCTTAGTAGGCCAATTACTACTAAACTTTGGAGGCTGGACCTGCAAAAAATCTTTTAACAGTCTGCATAGACTTAGCCTTGTCCTCCATTTTCTTTAAAACTGCCTCAACAGGAGAACCAAACAACACGTCAGATTGTAAAGGAGCATCTAAAATCCTTGTTTTAACATGTTCAGACAAATTTTGATCCCTTAGCCAGGCGTGCCTGCGAAGAACTGACCCAGTGGCAGCCACCCTAGACGAGGCCTGTACAGCATCAAAACCACATTGCAAAGAATGCTTACCCACCTGTTTAGAAACATGCACTAAATCTTGCAACTCTTTACAATCAATACCTACTGCCAGAGCATCAACCTTAGACTTCAATTGTGAAAGGAGATAGTTTTGGTATTTCAACATGTGAAACTGGCAATTCAAAGCCCTCATAGCAAGAGTGGAAGAAGTATAAACTTTCTTTCCCCATCTATCCAAGGCCCTAGCCTCTTTGTCTGCAGGAACCGGATTCTTTACAACAGAAGCCTTAACACCTTTAGGCCCCTGGCTAACAGTTTCTGGGTCTGCCCTAGGACTCTTAAAAAGATACTTATGAGCTTCAGGCACCCTGTAGTACCTATCCGGCTTAACAGGAGCAGGAGGCAAAGAATCAGGATTAAGAGAAGCCTCTGAAAAAACATCTTCCACCACATCCAAAACAGGAGGTATAGCCAAAGGCCTATGCTGGGGTAAAAACAAAAATTCCCTAAGCCTTTTCCTGGAATCAGAGAAGTCCTGACCTTCCCACTTAAAATGCTCCCTCATGGAATGAAGAGTTTCTGAAAAAGAAAAATCCTCAGGAGGAGAAGCAGAAGGAGTAGAATCATCCACATCAGAATCAGAATAAGGAGAGTACTCCTGCAAGTCTTCAGCCGAAGACTCTGATACATCTGAAGCTTGCTCAAAACCCCCCAGCTCAGGCTCCATCCTGGGCCTCTTATCAGGAGGGGGCATAGAACCCTAATCAAAGTAATCAAATCTTCTGCCATTTTAAGCATATGCTTCTTGGGCACAGTTCCTGAAGAGCTAGGGGTAACACCAACTGAAGCTAAACCTGGCCTGCCCCTGGGAGAAGCCTTAGAAACAGAGGGAGAGGGCCTAGCCACCCTAGGAAGGGAGGGGAGAATAGTAACCTGAGAAGCCCCCTCAGCCTGACTTGCCTCCTGAGAGGCCACATCTTGCAATACTAAAGTCTCACCCTGGGAACACAAAGAAACCTCCGGTGGAGCCACCGGCTCCACCGACACCTCTAAAGAACCGGCGTCCGGTACAGACGGTTCTTCCAGCCTAGGCTTAACTGCTTTGTCCTTGCGCTTCTTTGAAGAAGCGGGCGTCGGAGCATCCGACGACATTTTATAATTGCACCGCTTCCCAAAGACTAACCTTGCACAATCCAACCTCCTCTTTATAGTGCGTTTATTAAATCTAGCACAAGAGCGACAGCCAACAACGTCGTGCTCAGGCCCTAAGCAAGGAATACACAAAGTATGATAATCTCTATGCGGTATCTGTTTCCCACAAGAAATGCAATTATTGACTTTTTCTGACATCCGGTAAATCACTGAGGCAAGAAAAAAACAAAATATTCCCCAACGGGGTACTTAGCCAACTTTGAACTCGGTCTGAAACTTCGAAATCGAAAAATCTCAGAACGCCAACCGGCACTTGCAATGCTGCTTCTGCATCGGACCATGCGGCAAAAAAGACTGAGGATATGACGTCGGTCATGCGCATTTGTACCCTGACGTCCTGATGTCAGTCAAATGCGCCCTGACCGACGTCAGCCTTATACTTTGATATTCGGGCCGACCGAGGACAGCGGACTACCCAAGTGTAAGGACTGCAGCAATGTGAGATGAAGAATATCTTTTCAAACATGGACTACAACACTGCACATGACTTCCGTTTTACAGCAAAATGCATTATAAGAGAGCAGCAGCTAATGGAATACTGCTCTACTGCAAAATATAAGTGAGCAGCAGCTAATGGAATACTGCTCTACTACAAAATGCATTATAAGAGAGCAGCAGCTAATGGAATACTGCTCTACTGCAAAATATAAGTGAGCAGCAGCTAATGGAATACTGCTCTACTGCAAAATGCATTATAAGAGAGCAGCAGCTAATGGAATACTGAGGAGCAGAAGTTAGCTATGGCACGAGTGCCATTTCTGGTTATAGCTGCCAAAAATCATTTCTACTCTGTAGCAGGAGTGTGTGAAACAGACAAGTTCAGCACTGCATCTGTGCATTAAACTAAAGAGATAAAAAAAAAAAAAAAAAAAAAAAAAAATACAAAACCCTCTGAAGCCCCCCCCCAATTTGAAATGCAACTGCCATAGTTTTGCTAAACTTCCTGATACCATGAAGCAAATGATTAACCAAAAAAAGTATTTAACAGCTTGTCTGACTGGGCAAGTTGGACTGAGCAGAGAATGTTTCAAACATGTCTGGTTAGCTGCTACAAGAGTAAGGAATGAACACCACCTACAGTGACCTGGAAATAACTGGTTGATTCAGAGCTGAAAGGCTGTGAAGATAAAGAAAGCAATTGGAGAGGGTTATTCTCTTCATCTTAGGTGAAGACTAGCTACTAAAGCAATGCTTAACTCCATTCACAGGTCAGGGGACAGTCCTTGAGTATCCTGGAGCAGAGCCTGGGTGTTACAGGTTCACAGATCAGTACTAGGCTAACTGCCCTTGTGGGCCAATGTAAGCCTAGCCAATTACCCCATGTGAGAATCAAACCCTGCATCTTGTGTCTGTAAGGTAAGAAACTATTATGCCAACCTCCCGGCAAATACTAACAAGAATAGCAAATAAGGTCTGAATACCTGTATCTGTGTTTGCTGTACGTATGCATGTCTCCAGGCCCACAGAGTAAAAGCCATAGCCAATAAATTATCAGATTCCAGATCTCAGCCCTGTTCCATTGAGATGCATAATGGTTCCTCTCCCCACTAACAAAGACTTCACCACAATGACACAAAGACTGATGGGGGAATGAATGGGCTAAACTGTAGACCCAGAGAGAGCGAGCAGTGGTAATTATGTACGTATACTATATATATATATATATATATATATATATATATATATATATATATATATATATATACACACACACACACATATACATACACACACACACGTGCATACACATTTCCAAGACATAAAAAAATATATACAATTTAGTTAGATGTACTGCGCAGTATTTGAAGTAGCAATTTCAGAAATTTAAAATTTTAATAATCCAGTACATATCTTTCAAAAGTAATTCCAATTTTTAAAACAGACCTACCCCCACATTTATACATCTCCTCCCTAGCGTCTGCCTTCCATGAAATAACAAATGGGCTATATAGGGAAGAACAGCAGTGGGCCATATTAAAGTTAAGCTCCCCCTCCCAAACCCCCCCCCCCCCAAAAAAACAAAATTAACAAATAAGTGAATACAATTTGATAAGGAGGCAAAAATATATTTTTAACAAATGATGATAAAACTATAAATTACTGAATATGTGTGCATTTATTTTAATTCTAGCACCTGTTACACAAAAATAATCATACCACATAACATAGAACTCATCCCTCTGGTTAAAGTTCAGTAATTCTGCATTCTGACACCAGCTATTTTAGCCACACAGATTCCAAAATGTACTGTTTAATTCTGAAATTATGTTGTCAAATTTAAGAAACCAGCACCAAACACCGCTGAATGAACTATGAAGAAACAGTTACCACAAGAATTCATGGGACTGATTTCTCAGTTTTGTTGCATACAAGAAGGACGAAAAGTTAAAGCCACTTGTCAGCTCCCCTCTGTACTCGTACTTCCGTCAAAAAAGAAAAAGCACAAAACATCTTCGCTTGAAGTCAACTGTTGTTAGCCTCTGATGCCACAGTTTTAATTTTGGGTCATTAGTCCTATAATTCTAGACTTCAGAACTACATTGTCAATGGGTTGGGGAAGGTGGCCTAATGGTTAAGGTGCTTGCCTTGCAAGCACAAGGTGCATGGTTTGAATCTTACAAGGGATAATTGGCTAGGCTTAAAATGTCTCATAAGAGCAGTTAGCTTAGTACTAATCTATGAACCTATAACCTGTGTAATAAAGCCTGGCTTTCCCTCATCACACGCCCCTACCCCTCTAAAGGGGATTACATTTTCTGCAAGTAGAAATGTGACCGCAAACCTTTTACTTCTTTGCCGAGTGGGTTAGTCCCACCAGGCTAGTAGTCCCTTTTCCGGGGAGACCTGAGGTGGTATTTACACTACTTGGGGAAATCTGGCAACGCATCAGGGAACATTGCCTACTCTTTTTGATAGGTTCAGTGGGATATGTTACATCTACCTGAGCCATAACTCTCAACTGTCCAGATTTTCTGAGAATGTCCAGACTTTTGCCTCATACATTTGGCCTGCTCCTCATAAAATTTTGGTTTTCTGGCAAATCTTTCAGGACTGAAGTCAGAAAATAAAGACATTTGATTTTCAGACTTCATACCCTTCAGAAAGTTCATGCCAATGCAAAATCTGTTACATGTTATCAACTTTCTAAGTTTGTGATTACAATATTTAAAAAATGTCACTATTTTGTGATCTTTGTCCCCCCAATTATCTATACCTTTGTCCAGATTTCTTGCTCCAAGAGGTTGAGCGATAAGACCTGAGCTACCACCAACTCAAGTATATGAGACACTGGTTTGACTTCTCCTCCTAAGGATGATATATGCAAAGGAGTACAGCACTCCCTTATGCTGCACTGCAGTGCCAGCAACTTCTCCACCTGATGTGGGAACAGGACCTATAAAGCCTTCTGCACCAAAGGTGAGAGACTACCTATTATGCCACTGAAGTTTGTACGTTATGTCCAATACTGGAAAACACAACTAAATATGACTTTCATGAACTAAACTGCTACCTTACGTCCTTGTCTGATACTAGGATTAACAGTTATCTTTATATGTTGCCAGATATCCTCAGTGCTGGGCTTTGAAAACACAGATCTGTGCAATACATGGCATTACAAAAGTTGCTTTTCCTACTGCAAAAGTAGTGTTGTCTGACTCCGTCAAGTTTCCTACTGCATGTTCTGTAATACTGCATTTGTCACTGTCTTATGAGGTTTGAAGCCTCATGGATTCAGAAAGTCTGTTACCCATCCCCACAAACTTTACTGTCATAATTAGGTAACCCACTCTGAATGGACTGCCCCCACCTCTGTTTTTCCACACTGTTCCATAATGTCATGCTGCATTGTAGCACTTGCCATTTCAAGGCCCACTCAGAAGTGCTTGCACTTGCCACATGAAAATGCTGACTTTCCTACGCATCAGTAGTCTGAAAACCAATCAAAGGAAACCTTTTCTTACAAAGAAAAGCTGCATCTTTATCTGCATTTTGCCCCTGCCCCTGAAACACTATGGCGCTCAACATCTGTGCTCTGCAAGGAAACACATTTAGCATTTCACATGATGATGTAATATGGCAAACAGGAAACAGCAATCCCTTTGTTCTAAACGACAAGAGGAGGAGGAAGTGCTTCCAGTACAAAATGGGATGAGTTTGTAGGCTTCAGCGTATTCATATTATAGTAGCACAAATTAGCTTACAGACTGTGGTATATTCAAAAATCCAGTGTTTCAGCTTTACTGAAAATCAAGTACTCTGTAAATGGTTCGTCTCCCAGGCCCATGCTTACACTTATCAAGGGTATCAGAATTTGTCAGATTTGGGATGCATGGCTGCACTTAAAAAGGCCCTTGTGGTCATTAGACTAGTAAACACCTATAAGAATACAAAAGCATCAGAATCCCAAGCATTGGCTATATGGAGAGAACTGTCTTGTTCACAGGAAGCCTCTTAAATATCCTGTTCTTGCCAACAAAACAACTAAAATATGATTCTGTAGGCATTTCTGACTAACTGTAAAATTCAGATTTAAGAATTATTTTGTAAATGGAAATGAATACTAGGCTTTCTTCATAAAAAAAGAACTTGCTGAATATTCTAGCTTCCGTGCCTCCACTTCTCTACCTTACTCAACGTAGTAGCATTTATACCAATACCACTTTGCTTCTATGCTATAACTGACGCTCTTGGTAGGATGCTGTCTGTGCGCACAAAAATTTTGGTCATCAGATGCTATGTACTTCCCTCAGTGGTCATTAAGGAAACTAGAACATTCAGTTCTAATCCCTTTCCCCAAGGGCCTCAAGTGGACGTTCCCTGACGGGAAAGATTCCTTATGCACTCCCTTACTAAGGAGCAGGTCCCAGCTCTAACAACCTCTTTGCACTGAAGCAACTCTGGCCAAGTTCACCATAGCTACTTTACTGAGCTGTAATATGTTTAGAGAATCCAGAGCAGAGGCTAAGTGAATTCCACCAGCAAGCTGCTCTACATCAAGAATGTCATGATGGACAAGAGGTCTAATGGCAAAGAGGGAGAGTGATCATCATCTTTGATGATGATGGTGACAGAATGAACCATTGCCCTGGGAACCACAGGAAGGCTGGAAGCTGGACAACTAAACAGCTGGAGGTCAGTTTAGTTTTCCTTCCTCAGGTACAGGGATCTGCCCTGATTAAAATCAGGGCTAGCTCAATGAATAAAAATAAGGGGGTGGAGGGTTGTAGCAAGAAAGCAGTCAGAGTGGGAAAGTGCACACTGAGGGAAACAGCCTACATATGCCCCATTCCATACAAGTGTTCAGCCCAGAGCATGGGAGCTAGGACATTAAAAAAAAAAAAAAAAGGCCCTGAAACCCCCTTCTCCTGTGAAGGCCACAAACGTCTCTGTCATAGTCTGGAATAAAAGCCTTTGCCTGTTTGGTCTGAGGGGACAGATTCTACTGTCCCTTGGGATATTAGAGTTTGGACTTGTTTTAATGCCTCTGCCCGCTGATTTGGAGGCAAGCCTGGGTACCCTCTTGGAATTGGGAGTTTGTTGAAGGAGAATTTGTATCCCTGAGAAATGATCTTTAGTACCCATTGGTCCTTTGCTACAGAAAGCCAATTCTCTTTGTAGAGGGAGAGCCTTCCTCATAGTTTTTGGTGAGTGAAAAGAGGGCAGAGGGGGGAGAGGGAGTCATTGAGAGTTTTTGCCATAGAGGGATGGCTTAGAACTCCTTGCCTTTGGAGTGGAAGTAGTCCACTGTTTGGTTCTCTGCTGTCCTTGGGATAGGAACCTGGGTGGTCTGTCCCTGCGGGGCTTACCTTACCCCTGTCTGCTAAGTACAGGAAAGGACCAGTGTTTTGAGGGGAAATTCCTGCTGAACCTAGGAGGTTGTACCTGAAGGAAATCTTCTACTGTTTGCATAGATTTTGCTTTGTCTTCCATCTTTTTAAGCACCTCTTCTGCTTTTACTCCAAACAAGCAGGACATATCCAAGGGTGCATCAAGTAATTTAGATTTGACATGATCAGGGAGAGGTTGGTCATTCAACCATGCATGTCTCCTAATAACAGATCCCCTGACACTGCTGTCCTGCTTGAGGCTTCTAGGGCGTCATATCCACATTGTAATGAGTGTTTAGCCACTTGACAAGTAGAGTGCAGTAAATATGCTAAGTCTTTAGAATTGGCACAGTCAAGAAAGGTTGAAATATTTTGTTTTAAAGAATTCCAAAGTGTGTTGTTGATATTTTAACAAATGGTACTGGCAGTTGAGTGCTCTGATAGCCAAGGTTGCAGAGGTGTACATTTTTTTACCCCATCTGTCCAGAGCTCTGGTGTCCTTGTCAGAAAGAGTAGGATTCTTTGCAGAACTAGCCTTAGCTCCTTTTGGTCCTGTGTAATGACTTTGGGGTCTGCAGCAGGATTTCTACACAGGTATTTGTGAGAATCTGGTACCCTGCAACACCTGTCAGGTTTTCTGGGAGCAGGTGGGAGGGCATCAGGGTTTAAGCTGGATTCCTGGAAGACATCAACAACCACCTCTAAGATAGGGGGGATTGGCCAATGGTCTGTGCTGGGGCATGTCTAGAAACTCTTAGTCTTTTCTTACACTGAGGAATGTCCTGGGATTTTCCAGTGGAAATGTTCCCTGAGGGTGTGAAGGGTTTCCCCAAAAGAAAGGTCTTCTAGTGGGGAGGCAGAAGGGATGGATTCCTCAGCATCTGAATCCTAATAAGCAGTAAGAGGTTGTTGTTCCTCTTCCAAATCTGAATAATCAGACACCTCAGAAGCCTGTTCTGTCAGTATTTCAGGGGAAGGGTCCCCCTTTTCCTTTTAGAAGGTGCGGCCTGACTACCCCTGATAAGGGTGATAAGATCCTCCGCCATTTTAAGCATTTGAGCTTGGGGTGGTGGAGCAGGGGTAAAATGGTGGCTAGAGGTATTTTTCTAGGAGTGGCCTTGCCACTCTGCCCAAGAGTATCCATCGGTCTGAGAAAAACGATAGTCTGAGGAGAAGACGTCTGTTTTTGTCTAAATTCGGTAGTGTGAAAAACCTCCTCGGAAGCCAGTGCCTGCGTCGTGGCTCCGGACCCAAGCAAAGCAGAGACAACCAAAGACTCGCAAGACGAAGATAATTTCCGCGGCATACCGGACTCCAAAAGGATCTCAGTAGAGGGCTGTAAAGGTATCGAATTGGGCATCAGGGGCTGCAAAGGCACCTCACTGAATTCCGGAGAACTGATGACCTGCTTAGCGGTAGAGTCGTTGGAAGGCTTAGCCTTGTGTGGTCTGTCTCTATCTTTATCTTTACATTTTTTTTGGAATATCTACAGTTTGTTGGCTGACTGACACCATTTCAGAAAACAATGATGGATGACGAAAATACCTGGCTACGAAAAGAGCTCTATGTCAAATAGCTCTTGCGTTAATGTGGGCAGAGAACTGGCAACGGGGGATGTCGTGGTCTGGGCCTAAACAAGTGATGCAGTAAGAGTGAAGTCTCGGTGTGGTATTTGCTTTCCACAGGCAAGAAAATTGTTAACTTTTTCGGACATTAGTTAGTGCAGGAAAAAAAGGATCCCCAATGGGGTACTTAGCTTTAGACGTTTTCAGCTGTAATTCGAACTCTGGAAGCGAGCGACTGACTGACACACTTAAGAACTGCTTCTGCTACGGGCTCCACAGAAAGAAAGACTGATGCAATTGCATCAGCTGCCTTCCTATATAGAACTGAAGACCTGACATCATCCAGCAAGTGACAGCAGCCGACGCAGAAAAACATTGACTCTGGTATTCGGGCTGGCCGAGGGCTACCACAGCAGGGATGACCCACAGGTGATGACCTCAACAGTGAAACATGAAGAACATCATTTGTTTACCGGGACATTCTGACTTGGAACAAATCCAATTTTTAGCACAGGCCCAGAGAGAAATGCTCCAGACACGTCTTTGTAACATGGGTGGAAACCGGAGCACCTGGAGGAAACCAACACGAATGCTGGGAGGACATGCAGACTCTGGATAAAAGGCCCCCCCCAGCTGAGAATTGAACTGGAAAAACTCTTGCTGTGAGGTGACAACACTATTGTACTGCGCCGTCCATCAGATATCAGAAATTTTATGAAAAATTTGTATAAAGCAGAATAACATGGAAATCAAGAAAGAACATAAGTGTAACTATTTCTGGATGATTTAATTATGCCAAGGTTAGAGGTAGATGAGGCTCAACAACTAACAGTTAAGATAGGAGAGGATGAGATAAAAACGGTGATGTATAATCAATCTTCAGGAAAGTCTCCAGGAACAGATAGTATTCTTGTGGACATTTGTAAATCAACAAAGGAGAAAGTGATAAAGATCTGGAAGAGTTTAACAGCATTTTAAAAGGTGGAGGAGAGCCAACATCTTGGAAGAAAGTCATGGGGCTATATGACCTAAGGGAGATAAAGACCCATCAGACTCAGCTTCATACAAACCCATTTCCATTTTAAACCAAAATTATAAAGTGTTTGCATTTCTTTTAGCTAGCTTAGACACATCAAGGTGTTGCCAACATTGATAGATACAGATCAATGTGATTTTGTGGAAGGGAGACAAACATTTAACAATATTAACAGAACAATAATGATCCACAGGGAAGCAGAATGTTAAGAAAATACCACTGTTGGTAATGGGTCTTGATGCAGAGAAAGCATCTGACAGAGTCAGATGTGAATTTATGAGATGGGCAATAGAAGCATTTGCATTCCCTGACACAATAATAAAGCTAATTAGGATATATGAAGGATCAGAGCCAAGAATTAAAGTTTGGGGGGGGTACCTCTCTGATAAGATGTGTTTGAAAAGATGATCCACTCATAAGTGTCCTCGTTCACCTTTACTTGCTTTAATATTTAGAGCCACTGGCAAAGAAAATAAGGGACACCTAACTGCAAAAATATAATTGGTATGCTTTATTTGCAGATATTTTGTACCTTGACAAATCCAGAAAAAGACATCTCATTTTTGTGGAACATTCTGAGATAGTATTAAGTCTTTTCAGGATATAAAATTAATGAAGATAAAACACAGGCTATAGGCGCATATTATGTATGCACAAATGAACTGGTTCAGCAATACCCATATTTATGGGGACACGGAAAGAGTACAGCTTTAAAAGGTTTCTGTTAATACAGCTAAGGATATGTGGGAAAGGACTAAGCAAAAGATAATATAAAAACGGAGACATTTGAAGCGCTATTTATGGACAATACAATAGAAGTAGTGAAAATGTTTTAGTCCCTTTAATTTTACATAGGTGTCAGGCATATTTTTATCAACCAGAGGACAAGTCAAGGATAATAATTAATAAAGAGTTGAAGGAATTTATCTGGGATGGGAAGAGGGCAAGAGTTAAGTGGAACAGGTTGATCCTTCCAATAGAACAAGGTGTTTCAGGATTACCACATTTGAAGGGATATTTTAGAGCTACACAATTAAGGCTCATATACATAACACAAGCAGAAAAGTATAGCTGTGTACACTTACCATAAATGTAGATGTTCAAGTGTATTCACTGTTGCAGTCATTATATTTGGGATATCTGCTTGCAGTATCCCTCAGTCGGCCTGATTAACAAAGTCTTGGGTCCTACATCGGCTGCTGTCTCTTCTTCCGTGACATCAGCTCGTCAGGGGTATAAAACATGCAGCAGACGTCATTACATCAGTTTTTCTTGCCCCAGATGTCAGGTGCCCCCAATGGGAAGCAATTAAATCTATAAATATATAAGGTTATACCGCCAACAAAAAAGCAAATGCACCAAAAAGCTTTTAAGCATAGAAAAGGAGAGAAGAGGTATAGCCAAAAGAAGTCAGGGGGCTGGAGGGAGGGTAACCAGGACTGCAACAGTGAATACACTTGAACATCTACATTTATGGTAAGTGTATACAACTGTACTATGTTCTTCTTGTTTCACTGTTGCAGTCACTACATTTGGGTAGATTCCCAAAGCTAAGGCTAGGAGGAGGAATTTAGATAGCAATAGGACCAGCTATAAGGCCCTGCAAAACTGCAGTGGCAAACCCAGCTCTGGATCTAGAGAAAATTGGCAAATGGTAATGCTTGGTGAAAGTATGTACAGAACTCCAGGTAGCAGCTTCTAGGATGTCCCTGGTAGGTATGCCTCTGAGAAAGGCTGTAGAGGTAGATGCAGCCCTGGTTGAGTGGGGTCTGATCCCCTGTGGGATAGGTTTTCCATGGTGCTTATAGCAGAAATAAATGCAATGGCCTATCCATTTGGAGATGGTTTGCTTTGAAATAGCCTTCTCCTCTGTCCCTGAAGCAAATGCCACCAGCAGTTGTACAGATTTCCTTTGATGTTAAGTCCTGTCCAAGTAGATCTAAGTTGCCCGTGCACATCTAAGGAGTGCAGCATCCGTTCCCCTTTGTTCTGTGGATTAGGAAAGAAGGCTGGCAAATGAATAGACTGATTAAAGGTCACACTGGATACCACCTTTGGCATGAAAGAGGAATTGGTCCTGATGGACACCCTGTCCGCATGAAAAATGATGAAAGGCTCCACTGCCATAAGGGCCTGTAATTCAAATACCCTTCTTGCTGAAGTGATGGCTAAAAGGAAAGCTGGTTTCCAAGAAAGGAATTTTAAATCTGCAGTAGCAGCTGGCTCGAAAGGAGGAAGGATGAGTTTTTCCAATACAAAGTTAAGGTTCCAGGCTGGAGATGGAGCTCTCCTGGGTGGTCTTAAATTTTTTGGCCCCTCTGAAGAACTGCTTGAGCAGTGGATGAGAGAAGTGGGGAGGTTCTGTGTTGCAATGAGCTGAAATGGCTGAGGCGTGAATTTTTAATTGAGGAAAAAGACAGGCCCTAGCGAAGCATCTCATTTAAGTACTGTAAAATCAGAGGTAAATTGGGCACTGCTGTGCTCATCCCTCGAGATTGATTCTAGGCACAGAATCTTTTCCATTTTTCAGCATAAGATTTTCTAGTACTAGACCTCATTGCCTCTAAAATGACATCCATCACTGGTTTACTGAGGGATGGTAAAGGAGAGCTTAGGTAATTAAGTCAGGCGGCTAGGTTCAGTGTTTGAAGCTGATGGTGCAGAATCTGGTTCTCCTGCTGAGACAGCAGGGTAGGAGTCTGAGGCAGGTGCCATGAGGTCAACAGTGACACACTGCACAGGAGGGGCCAGTCTGGTACAATCAAAATCATCCTTGGTTTGTCTTGTTTGATCTTTAGTAGTACTTTGGAGAGCAGAGGTAGAAGAGGAAAGGTGTAAACTTGGTTTTTCCAGCTGAAGGACAGAGCATCCACTTTCCAAGCTTGTCTGTGGGGAATCCTTGTGCAAAATTTTTCCAATTGATAGTTCTGGGTGGAGGCAAACAGGTCTATATCTGGGCTCCCCATTTGCTTGTCAACATGTTGAAAATCCTTGGTTCCAGTTTCCACTCGTGTGGGTCCATGAGGTTTCCGCTTAGTCCGTCTGCCAGTGTATTTAGTTTTCCTGGCAGGAACTGAGCTTGTAGATGCACTTGGTAGCTCAAGGCTGTGTTCCACAATGCCATGGCTAGTCTGCAGAGGGGGTAAGAATGTGTAACTCTCTGCTTGGTTATGTACCACATAACAGTGGTGTTGTCCGTCTTTACCATTAATTGTCCTGGAAGAATGTGGTCCTTGAAGGCTGTCAGAGCATTCTGTACAGCTAACATTTCTTTATGACTGATGTGAAGGTGCATTTTAATTTGGTTTCATTTGCCCTGAATGCACTTCCCCGCCAAGTGCGCCCTCATGCGTCTGTTGTTAGGGTTTGGGTGGCAGGGGGTAGTGTGAATGGTAGTCCCTTATTTTGGTGGCAGGCCTCTGCCCACCAAAGGAACTCTAGGCATAGGCAAGGAATCATTGCTTCTAGATCCTGAGAATGTCGACACCATAGGCTTTTTAGACACCATTGTAGTTTCCTCATATGCAGTCTTGCATATAGAATTAGAAGAATGCAGGAGGCCATGAACCCCAAGGCTTGTAGTATTTGCCTTGCAAATAGCAAGGTTTTTGTGGCCATTTGCTTGAAGTAGGTTGTCAAGTTAATCTGTTTCTCTGGCGTGCGGAAAGCCATCTGGGAAATTGTATTCAAGCTTGCTCTCAGGAACATAATTTGTTGATAGGGTACCAGGTGTGATTTCTTTTCATTTATGGTGTACCCCAGACAAGTTAGCACCCTTTGTATAAAAGCCAGATGATTCAAAATATGTCCAGGTATGGGTATATTTGAATATTTCTTTGCCTGCAAAATGCAATGACTGGAGCTAGGCACTTTGTGAATACCCAGGCCACAGTAGATAAGCCAAAGGGCAGTGCAGAGAACTGACAGTGCGTGTAGCCTGCTTTGAAGTGTAGGTATCTTCTGCAAGATTCCCTGATTGGGATGTGCAGGTATGCTTCCTTTAAAACTAGTGTTGCCAACCAGGCATCTTTGCTTAGCATAGGAACTGGTGAAGAGTCAGCATCTTGAATTTGGAGTCACCAAAAAGGTGTTTTAGAGTAGACAGGGCCAGGATATGACGCCATGAATTGTCTTTTCTGAGTACCAGGAAAAATCTTGAGTAGAAACCTTGTCCCTTTTCCTCTTCTGGTACCAATTGGATAGCCCCTATGCTTAAGAGAGAGAGTACTTGCTTTTGGGCCACTGCCCATTGATTTGGAGGTAGATCCGGCCAACCGCTTGGAGTTGGTAATGTGTGGAAGTGAAATCTGTATCCTTGGGACACTATATTTAAAACCCAATTGTCCTGGGTAATGAGTCCCCAGTTCTTTGCATGAAGAGCAATCTTTCCCTCCAAGGGGGCAGTCCATTGAGACGTGCTTGGAAGTTTTAAAAATAAGTCATTGAGGCAGTATACCATAGGGGGGAGTTTTATTACTCCCAGATTTGGAAGTGGAGGCCCCTCACTGCTTAGTCCTGTGCGTCCCCTGGGACTGAAGCCTGGGTGCTCTGCTGGATCTGGGTTTGGGCTGAGAAGTTATGGAAGAGGCAGGAAAGGACCAATTTTTAGAAGGCCAATGCCTACTAAATCTTGGAGGTTGTACTTATAAAAAAATCTTTAACAGTTTGCATAGATTTAGCTTTTTCCTCCATCTTTTTAAGAACTTCCTCTGCCTTGTTGCCAAACAAGTGTTCCTGATTTAAGGGAGCATCCAGTAATTTCGCTTTAACATGATTTGGCAAGGACTGCTCCTTAAACCAAGCATGCCTTCCAAATACAGACCCAGTTACCGCAGCCCTGCAGGATGCCTCTAGTGAATCAAAACCACATTGCAATGTATGTTTACCAACTTGTTCAGCAGAATGTATTAAATCCTATAAATCCTTATTTTCAGCACAACCAGGAATCAACATCATTTTCTGTTTAAGCAATCCAATAATATGCAGCTGATACTTTAACATATGAAACTGGCAATTCAAGGCCCTAATGGCCAAAGTTGCAGAAGTGTATACCTTCTTACCCCATCTATCCAGCGCCCTGGAGTCTCTATCAGAGGGGGTAGGATTTTTGGCAGTAGTAACTTTAATGCCCTTGGGTCCCGGTGAAACGGTTTCAGGATCTGCAGTAGGAGTTTTGAAAAGGAACTTGTGAGAGTCACGAACCCTGTAATATCTATCAGGTTTTCTGGAAGAAGGAAGTAGAGAGTCAGGGGCCATGCTAGAGTCTGAAAAGGCATCATCAACAATGTCCAGTACAGGAGGTATAGCTAAAGGCCTGTGCTGGGGCAGGAATAAGAAAGCATTAAGCCTCTTTTTAGAATCAGAGAAATCCCGACTTTCCCAATGAAAAAGCTTTTAGTTGAAGACTTCAGTTCTGAAACTCGAAAACAAAAATTTCAGGAGTCAGCCGACTGGCACTTGCGAACTGCTTCTGCTTCATTCTGCTTCAGGCACCGCACGGCAAGAAAGACTAATGTAATGACGTCGGCTGCATGTTTTATACCCCTGATGACCTGACGTCAGGGAAGAAGAGACAGCAACCGACGTAGGATCCAAGATTTTGTTAATCAGGCCGATTGAGAGCTACTGCAAGCAGATAACCCAAATGTAATGACTGCAACAGTGAAACACAAAGAATATGTTGTAATTCAAAATGGAACAGGATGATGATGAAGCAGGGGGGAAGTCCAAGAAAGAGTGGGATTTTGGATGCTCATCCTTCTTGATGAGAACCACCACCACCACACAGAATATTACATTCATAAAGCAGTAGAAAGTACTCCACAGACTAAGCCAACATGAGAATGGAGAAAGGAGATTTTTCTAATAGGGATGACTGCAAGTAGGGATATGGAAAATAGGCGAGAGGGGGCTAGAATTCAATGGAGAAAACTGGCAAAGGAACCACGGTACTGGGAGGAAATAACTTGAGTGGGAAATGTAAGTGGGACAAGGCCAAGACGATCTTAGGATGCAGGCTAGAGACTGCCTTCCCTACTAGCAACTGATAGAGTATAGGCAAAGACAAAGGAATAGGAGAATCTTAAGTGACAGATCTGCTCTGGTGGGGTTTTTAGTTGAATCTAAAGCAGAAAAAAGGGAAAATTAGAATGGCATATAAAATATTGCATGATACCTGTAAGAATCAATCCGCAGTGGTACGGCGGTAGCGTTGTTACCTCACAGCAAAAGGTTCTCCCATTCGTTTCTCGGCTTGGCTTGGGAGTGCCTTCTGTGTGGAGTCTGCATGTCCTCCCCGCGTTTGGGTAGCATTCGAAAGACATGCGTGCATAAATGGGCGTGCCTTCGTTAAAGGCTGGGCATTGAGCTGGCACCTCGGTGTTTCGTAAAAATCTACTGCCAATCATTAGCAGACCGGAGTTCAGCTGTGGCGACCCCTTACCAGGAAAAAGCCGAAAGACAAACAACAAACTATAAGAATCAATCACAGGAGGTTAGAACACACTGGAAAGGAGTGGAAAAGCAATGTACAACAGAACAATGGGAGATTACATATGGCTCCCAAGTATGCAAAAAAGTCCAAAAGGTTTAGGATCTTTGCATGGAAGTGTTTGCATAGGTATTTTTATACCCCACACAGACATTAGCAAATGTTTGAGGTGGGATGGGAAAGAAAGAGGTAAATGTGAACGTGTTTTGGGAGTGTAATGCATTAGCAAATTTTAAAAATTCCCTACAAAGAACTCTGTCAAAAATATTGACTGAGCAAATGGCTTATACTAAGGATATGATTTTTTTGAGCTCGGACACATGATCTGAACTGCCTATATATAGTAAGGCCTTAAGTTTAATTCTGTTGGCTGCCAAAATAGCAATTACTAGAAAATGGAAATCAAAGTCTAAACCAATGGTATTTCAAATACTGATTATGAGAGAGAGAAAAGAACTGGAAGAGGGATCTTTAGAAAAGGGAGGTACAAATTACATAAAAATAAATGAAAATTGTGAGAACAATACATGCAAAATAATGTTCAGAAAGGGAAGGAGTGAGGTTTAAGGGAAGGCATGAATTCAGCAATTTATGTCAGGTTGGACTGATAGTTTTAAGGAGAGAAAAGATGTGATATATAATGAATGCAAATGAAAAGATGTGATATATAATGAATGCAAATGAAAGTTAATATGGTTTGTGTTCTTGTCTGTTACTGTACGTCTGCCTGTGTCTTAAGTGATAATTTAATAAAGGTGTTTAAAAACAATTCCTTACCATTTTGAACTTAGGGCTTTCTCAGTAACAGGTACTCTAAATGTATGCAACTGTAGATATTATGTCCTTGAAAACATTAATAAAGAATATTAAGGTACAAAAAAGAAAAAAAAATCACTCACTGTACAAGACCTTTACAATATATAGTATTCTTAAGATGCAACTTTTGGGGGTGGCGCCTTAACCTGTCTAGATACACATTTAACCCCATTTCCAAAAAATGTATGGTCACTTAGTGGATCTGCTGAAACTTGAACTTTCTGTAGCTCCTGAAAGGAACAGACTCAAGCAAAGCTCTGTTAGGTACAAGCATTTATCCAGAGTCACAGTCCTTTCCCCAGTGATGCAGGGCAAAGCATTTTTCAACTCACCACTGACACATGCTTTGAAGGCTCCACCTGCCACAAAAACTGTACTGTTTACTTTTCTTTTGAACTACGGAATGTGGTGCATATACTGCCATGAAACATTTTGGTGCTTAACACTGAATATAGTCTCTTTTTTTTTTTTTTTTTTTAATCCTTCATAAATTTGCATTTCACTACCAATACCAATGAGGTTAATAATACAAATACACTACACCCTCAGTGATTATCAGCACAGGGACAGTGTGGGATAAATTTGCAGATTTTAACAAGCACTTTAAGGGACATGTCCATTAAAGTCAATGGACTCAGTCCAGTCTATCCCTATGATTATGTCAACAAGGGATGTAGAAGAGTTGTGTGTGTCATGCATTAATTCATTCACCCCAGAGGAGTTTAGGAATTCTGACCATTAACTTCACCCATAGGAACAATGGTACTTCCTGGGCTAATTTTCAGATAATCAATTTCTAATACTACACTTAACACAAATGTTTATAACTTTTGAACAATAACAGGTACAGAAAGTGTAATTGCAAACATTGTTCCCTATAAACAGTTGATCGCAATGGTGCTAGTGCTGATATTGCACCTTATAAGTCTGATTTTTATAAATGGAAATAAATACAGATGTTATGCATACTTTTTGTATAACTGTTAAAACAAGTGACCATCTCAGTGACCATACCATTTGGATACCTATTTGTTGTTGATCTGTTAGGCTGGATGTCAACTGCAAAATGAGACATCAGGTAGCCTATTTCATGATTAGTTATTAAGATATTGACAGAAATATGAAAAATACAGTACTTCCGAATATGACACACACACACTGTTACCTCACTGTAGCTGTATTAGGACAAAAGATCGAATGTCAGGGGGCTGAGCAAAACTGATGTTAGCTTCAAAGGAAGCATCACCCGTCATATTGCAATGCTACCTTATAGAAACATTGAGAATATAAGAAAAACATCATAAATCTCAAACATGTTACGATATCTTTGTAGATATACAGATAAAGATATTGTCTCAGGGACAATTAGTCTGGAATAATGACCGTTTCAGAATATTTCGCCCATTACATTCCTACATTACCTTGCATGAATACTACAAAAATATAAAAATGCAAGTTTTATAACCTGAAACAAACTTGCATTTTCAGCTAGACAGAAGTTGAACACTGGGGCCAGCTTTAAAATTATACTTAACCCATCATATCACCATGTTCCCTCAGAGAGGTTAAAAACATATTTTCAAAATCTGCAACATAAGCAGACCATTACATCATTGCAGGTGTATTAGATAAAGAAGGGTGCATATTTGGATACGTTTGTCCAGACTGATGCCATCTTCAAAACAATGCCATATAATCACTTTCACAACCTGAAACAATGCTGCCACTTTAGGTGTGCTAGAAAACAAGGTTGTATGTTGGAGCTACTTTGCCCAATTTTAAGTGAAACCTCACCCACTACGTTGCTATATTTGAGTTACGACCAAAAACTGCCACAAATCATAAGTGCTACATGAAAATTTAGTGTTCCACGGGGCAGGTACAGTAAAAAAATAGTTTTCCAATAAATGTGCCAGTAAAGCCATAAAACAGCAGGGACAGCAACAGGCTAATGGCTGTCTGGTTATGTGGCATCACAACAGAGATGGCTGTGCAATTCAGCAGATACTACTGCGGCTCAGAGTTTGGTCTTCAAAAGGTGCTTTAAATTTGGGCTTTTACCTCTTCCTAAATAGAAAGCTGAAACAAACAGCATCATCTGATATGTAACCATAGCGACAATTAAAATAAAAATCACTGCTTTATTGTTACATGAAATACTTGCATTACATGAACAGCTAGGAGAGTAAATGGTCAGAAAGAGCCATCAGTGCTGCTGTTTCGCATGAGGCAAGAATAAATTAAACCAACAGAAGTGGAAAGTTTACTTTTTTCTGAAAGGGGAATACTAAGAAGAAAGACAATTTTAGCTATACTATCTCAAGCAAGCTTATCATCCTGTTTTCAGGGCTATCTATTTATGCCACTGAACTCCGTGTGACTCCTTGTCTTATCAAGCTCAAAAAAACGATACAATACTTTTATCAATACCTCACTATGTAGTGCTGACAAAGATGTTAACAGTGTTTTGCTCCAATTCATCACCATAATCAGCACCCCTAAATAAGACAGGAACATTAATTTCAGTACTTAATTATAATGACTCCTATACATATGCACATAAGCATTCAACAGCAGGGATCACCAGCTCCCACTGCAATTTTCTGTCAGGAAGCCTGTGATCGCTGCTACTATATGTCCGCATGCAATACATCTGTTGGGCAGCATACTTTGAAATACCAATTAAAGACAATTTTAGATATTTGATAGGAGAAGGAACAATGCAACAAATGCCATTAGAGTGGGAGATCTCGCAACGGACATCCACCGAAATGAGCAGATATGATGCGACAGTGCTGCCTCTCCACATGCACGGTTGCAGCACGGTTGCAGCAAAGAAATACAGCAGACCACCCAAAAACATAAAGTGTTTAAAAATGGATATATTTCATAAAATCTGGATGGTACTCAGCTTCCTGAAGATCCAGTGTGTCGTGGGTATGTGTCTGCAATGAATAAAGATGATTCTAATAGGGTGTTGTATTACATGGGACAGTACTTAAAACAGTAGTCTAGGTACCCCTTTTAAAGTAGTACATACAACAGCTCACAAAATAATGGCTGAAGTTTCACTACTTTACAAGCTGGACTTCCAAAAGGGACAAAGAAACAATGGTTTTCATTTCACACCGGCAGACGCTACTGAATTCTAATTCCTTAACAGTTGTACAATCTCAGGGAAGCATTGGGAGGAGTGCAAACATGTGCTTCGAGATGGTAATCAGCATAAATGAGTTAATTTTTTTTTTTTTTAATCAAAAAACTGTCCCAAATATATAAAGGATAATTGGGGGGGGGGGGTGCACTGCAGTACATAATATAAGTCAATATACAATGAGTGAACTCCTCTTAATGCTAGAATAAGGAACAAGGGCAAAAACAGTGTGTTTATGTACGTGTGTGTGTGTGTGTGGGGGGGGGGTCATAGGCCCAAAACCCAGGGACATATTAACAGGGAAATAAAGGCCCAAAATTAGGGGACATACTTTAAAAATTGTTAGTTTATAAACTTGCTAGAATAACTGGTTTTACGTTGGCATGCATTTTCTGAAGGATACAGAGTCTGAAAATGATACATCTGCCATCACTTAGTGACTGCAATCCTTAATGACTTGTCAGAAAAACTGAAGTTTTATGACAGAGAGAGAAAAAATATGAGGCAAAAAGCTGCACATTCTGCAGAACTCTGGATAGTCAGGAGGTACCCCTACCCCCAACAAAAAATCCATATTAAAAAGACAGGTGGCTCAAGGAAGACAAACAAACTGGTGTTTAAACATTGCTTACAACCTTATTTCTTCCCTTCTGGTAATGGAAATACCTTAGCAGCTACTAGGTTTTTCTTTTGTTTGTTTAATTACATCTTCACACTTCTTAAATCACAAGTATAAGTAAACAATAAACTCTCGTCTCAGTATAACAAAATAAAACACAGAACAGTTGTGTTGAAAAGAATCATGACCATGCAATGCTTCCAGTAAATACCTGGCTTGTTATGAAAACAATCATATTCACTTTATCTTTGAATCCTTTTTTTTTTTTTGCATACTCAAGCTAGAGTAAAGTGTGTTTTTTCCATTATTTGCATGTATATAACTTAACAGCTAGGGCTACAGTATAGTTAAGGCCTACATAAACAGCCAAAGCTCATGTATATTAAAAGATTTTATCCTACTACATGGAGAAGGCTTAGAATAACATTTTCTAGCAATTAGCCTTTGCAGAATAAATAACTGAAATATCATACTTAATGCCAGACATTTCTGATACAGAAAAGAAACAAAGCCAGTTTGTGTAACTGTGTCAAATTTTAACCTCAAGTTAAGAACAGGACAAGTTAACCCATGACTTTAAAGTCTATAAAGTAATAGCATCTTTCTGAAATGTACTAATTTTAAGTAGTATATTTACAAGGAACTGCTATCAGTTGTTTGTCTTTCGGCTTATCCCGGTTAGGGGTCGCCACAGCGGAACTCCGGTCCGTTAATGTTTGGTAGTGGATTTTTACATGCCGAGTTACCAGCCCTGACGCACAACTTTCAACAAAGGCATGCCCATTCACGCATGCCTCCACACAGAAGACGCTCTAGCTGAGAATTGAACGCGACAACGCTATCACAGCACCACTATCGCGGGTAAGGAACTGCTATCAGTGCTAAGAAAAAAAAAACAATTCTTTCAGAGTTTTTCAAGCTACCTACTTATAAAAAAGGTTAACATAAAAATGTACATCTTCATGCTACAGAAATTACTGGATAAAGGCATGAACCAGAACCAGTAAATTTACTACGATACAATAAGTTTTAAAACCAGCATCACAAAAACAATTTAGTATTTTCTCCAATAGTTTTACCTAGCAACTTTGATATTGTTGTTTGTTTGTCTTTTCGGCTTTTCCCGGTTAGGGGTCGCCACAGCGGAACTCTGGTCCCCTAATGATTGGCAGTAGATTTTAATGGTGCTGAGTTGCCAGCCCGACACCCAACCTTTAGCTAAGGCACGCCCATTCACGTATGTCTCTCAGAGGCCACTCGACCGCGGGGAGGACAAGCAGACTCCACACAGAAGGCACTCCAGCAGAGAATCGAACAGGAGAACCTCTTGCTGTGAGGCAACAAAGCTACCGCTGTACCACCCTAGCAACTTTGAAGTAATGCTTACTATTTCATTACTCAGAAAATACAAATAAAAGAAAAAATACCTGCAAGAAAAATTCACAGTTTATCTACATGTCTGTTATACAGTGTACACTAAAAGCAACTGACTACAACTTCATTACACATGGCCATAAATCAGATTACTTTTTACTTTCAGAACGGACAGCAAAGAATGCAAGGAACAAAAGGTAGTGTAAATTAATAACATTAAATATCAACTTCAAATTTATTAGTGCTTTTTTCAGACACCTAATGCATTACCAAATGGAAACCAGATAAATTATACAAAGAAATATGAAATGCATCTACAAAATAACTACATTATAGGCAGCATAACATCTGCAAAATAACTGCATCATAGGCAACATAAAACAGCACAGAACAAATATCAAATCACATGACAGTCAGGTGACAAAAAAAAAAAAACATGTTCATAAAACTAGACAATTCTTCCTCTAACAGACATTTCATTCCTAATGGTTATGACAGCCAAAGCAGTCATGCCTTAACATTTCCAAAGTCCATGCTTAGTACAGCAACCAGTGTAAGTGAGCAATATTACAATTATCACAGTCACCTGAAAAGTCCAAACCAAGAAAAGTTCAGAGAGTTCTGCTAATCTCTACAAAAGATTAACTTACTGATGTATTTCAATGGTGAACAAAGCAGAAATCCCATAATCTTCATAAGGAACAACAAATCTCCAACAAATGGGATAATTGCAACCACCACCACCGCTTCTCCTGCATCTCACAGCCAACACTCCTCCCATAAAGTCATTCTAGCAGGATGAAATCAACGAGCAGTGGTCCAAAACCTCCAAAAGCTAAAACTTTCCATCAGCAGAATAACTTACACTCGCTCCAATGGCTGGGCAATGGGAGGAATCCAAATGACAGTCCAAGGCTCCAAACTCTCCAAACAAAATGTTGAGACCTTCAAGCAGCAGCAAGGCCATTACCTGCAGAAACAGCCAACTGAAAATACATTCCAACAAACTGCAAATGAATAGCATAAAAGTGCAGCACAGAACAAAACTTTGGGAGCTATCTATCTCCAATGAGTGAGTGCTATTATTGACTTAAGTGCATTGCTAAACTGCTAAAAATGCTGCATCTCAAAACTCCCTTATCACTTTCTCCTGCCATGGTATGGCTGAGATGATGGGCAAAACTGCAAGAAATAATAAAAATAATAGGTACTCTGTAAATTCAGTATTTCACACCCAGAGATCATCCAATCAAGAACTCGAGTATCTCACAAAAGCAAACCTATTACAGTCAGGATTACATGAAACTTCACAAAGTGTCCTAATTAGTGAGTTTGTCTACCTTGTGCTGCTCTTGTTCATTTTAAATGAACTTTTTATGACAACACAGGACAATGAATGCCTCTATCTGCTTAAAAACAACTAATCACATGAAAAGGAGAAAGAAAAAAACTCCACTCATCTGAAAAAGTCAAATGTCTACGTTACATATTTGCCCTCAGGAATTATTCCATACAGCTGGCAGCACACCACCATAAGACCCATTCACAAAACTAAAAATTCTAACACTACTTCCAACTTTAAAAATGATAGCCATTTTATGCCCCCTTGAGTTGGGAAAATCCAACAAAAATAAATTTAAAAAGTACAATCTACTGTTAAACTGCACAGTTATACAAGACCTTAGTACACTAATAGCTATATACATCTCTTTACAACATGGATTAGAAACTTTTAATTATTCTTTCCTAATGAAGTTCCTTCATAATTTTGGAATAAGAGACAGAGGATTTCAGTGGTTTAAGGCCTAGCTACACAACAGAGCCTTCACAGTCCAACTTGATTCCAAAAGCTTGGACAAAGACATACTTTAGAGTTGGAATACTCAAGGGATCAATACTTGGTGCTGTATTTACCCATCTTTGATTACCAGGACAATCTGACTGGGAGAAAGCTCCATGTTTAGCACCAGTTTTGACATATACATATTTTACTTCATACTTTACTACTTTCCATTTTCATTAATGACAGTCCATACAACCTACCCAACTTAAACTGTACTGTGTCTATACCTTATGCAGATGGCACAGTTTTAAGCTCTGACAACTCTAAATAAACTACTGAAATAACTTCAGATTTCTACATTATATAGAACTGAAGGAAAGATCTACCATAAACTGCAACAAAACAAGCGCAATAATATTTGGTTGTTGTTGTGTCTTCGGCTTTTCCTGGTTAGGGGTCGCCACAGCGGAACTGCAGTCCGCTAATGATTGGCAGTAGATTTTTACGTAACGTGTTGCCGGCCCTGACGCACAACCTTCAACAAAGGTACGCCCATTCACGCACATCTCCACACAGAAGATGCTCTAGCTGAGAATCGAACAGGGCAACGTCTTACTGGGAGGCGACAATGCTACCGCAGCACCACCAGCGCAGTAGCACACAATATTTGGTACACATCCAAAAATCAGAATAATCCTGCTCGGTTGATAAAAGGCCCATAAGTAAAACCCATCCGACTGCTAGCCATCAAAAATATCTGAATACTACACATCAGCAACCATCATTCAGCACTCACTCTCACACACAACAATCACCTACAAATATCCAGTTTCCTAACTTCAAAGCCCATAAAGCTATTGTCATACAGATGCGAATGCCACGAACAGAATATGGGCTAGCAATAATTAACTTAGCTCAAAATACAAAAATCCTGCAAGTTGTCAAAAGCATGCTACTAGATTTCCCTTACAAGCACCTGGAATTCCAATGTACCCCCACTACACAAAGCACAGTGGGCTGCTATTACAATGACATCTACCCTTCATCTTAACTGTGACTTTTTTGAGCATCTTTACTAACTTCCCATATTTTGAATAATATGGGCATCTATATCATTATAGAAAAGAAAACATTGTAAACATTTTTCATTATCTTCATGCATTGTACATATTTTATTTTTAAATAACTTACCCAAACATTACGCAAAATGCTCACGTCCAGCCCTCCCTTAAATTTCACTCCTCCTCCTGAACATTATTCTGCATGCATTGCTCATAAATTCCACTTATTTCTATGTAATATGCTCATTCCCTTTTGCAAAGATCTCACTTCCAATTATTTTATCTCCTTGACAATACTCAGTATTTCAGTTACAGTTGGCTCAGATTTTGATTCCCATTTTCTAATAATTGCATTTTTGCAGCTAACAGCATTAAACTAAGCAAGGCTTTACCATGTCTAGGAAACTCAGACTTTATATTCCAGCTCAAAGAAATTTCATTGGTTACAATCTGTTTCCCCCAACATTTCTGACAAAGTACTCTGTTGGCAATTTTTAAAATCTGCCAATTCATTACAGTCCCAAAAACATGTTCCCAGTTACTGCCATTGCCCCCATCACACCTCTAGTAATTGCCATCTACCAGAGGACAAATTCCATGAAGTCTGCTTGGGGTATACAAGTACCTATACAAATACTTCCAAGCAAAAGTCCAAAACCTTCTAGATTTTGTAGCACACGAGACATACAGGTGTATTCCCACTATTCCTTTGCATATTGCCTTTCCACTGTCTCCTCCTCGCCTTTTACAATCTCCTCTGTTTGACTCTGAGAGTTAACATGTGATATTTTGTTAAGTCTTGTATATCTTAACAGCATCTTCTCTTCTAGACCAAACAAAACTCTGTCAGGACTGAGCCTTCAACTAGCCCTCCACTATCTATTTCAGTTTGTCTACATTCTAGTTATCAATTCCTGGGTAGGGAAGGAATTCTCTAATCTGCAGTCCAAGCTTTCCCTTCATAGTTATTTCCTCCCAATAACTTGGTTCCTTTGGTAGTTTTCTCCAAAAAAATTTCAGTCCCCTTGCTTATCTTCATTGCCCCTATATGCAGTCATCCCTATTGGTACAATCCCCTTTCTCCACCCTCTGTTGGTTTAGTTCCTATTTTTATAAATTATCAGCACGTATTGTAGCACTCTGTATGGTTGCTCTTTTCCTTAAAATCCTAATCCTAATCCAAACCCTAATCTTTCCTTATTTACTGAACCCCCCTCCCATCCATTTCATCACCAAGCCTTTACACGTGGACTTGTAACCTTCTGCTTGTGTTAAGTACATCACCCACAACAGTGTAGCTCAAACATTGTTTCATATCTCTCCTCTGCCCCTAGGGTGGCGTCTTCCAGAATAGCCACCCCCTCCTCTGCCTCTGGAGGGGGACTCACCTTGACCGGCAGGGAAAGACTTCTGTGACTTTTTGAACCACATTTTTCCTCCCCTCTGAGCCTTGGGGTAAGGCCTAGATGGGAGGGAAAAACGGACCCCTACGGCAGACAGGGTCTTTCCCTCTTGCTCGCATCTGGTGAGGGTGTCTTTCACTTTGATCCCAAAGAGTGAGGACCCATCAAAGGGGGTGTCAGTGAAGGAAGACTTTAAGGCCTCCGCGAAATGACGCAGGCACATCCAGGCTTGCCTCCTAAGGGGTACACCTGAGCTAGCTGCCCTGCTCACCCCCTCGGCTGCATAAGATATGAGCCTCATGGATGAGTTGACAATCGAGCCAAGAGTAGACAACTGGGCATTAACCGTCTGTGTTAACGCCTCAGGTACGTTACCCATTAGAGTATCTCCTAACTCTAAGATCTTTCTGGAGCTGAGTAAAGTGACATAGATAGTTCAGTGACCGAAGTGTGAAGGTCGCTGAAGAGAGGGTACGCTTCCTGTACTGATCCATAAAACTCCTTGTTAGGAGGATGGACGGAGGAAGAAGACTCTGCTACTTCCTACTGAGAGGCCGCCGCCACCACCATGGCATCCACAGAAACCCTTTTGGACAGGAACTCTTTCCCAGGGGGAGCTGAAAGAAACTTATTAGGGTGTCTTGGTACAGGTTCCACCGAGTCAGGAGTCTCCCATGCCCTTCGACAGATCAAATCCAGGAGCTCATCGAAGGGTGGGAGACACCCAGGAGGCGGAGGGTTGGGCCCCAAAGGCCTTGAGGAATACAGACTCCTCCTCAGAGGGGGTTTTGGACGACCAGCCGCCTCTCTGCTTCAAAATCTTCAGGATGTCGGAGAAAGAGACGTCATCGGTGAACGACTTGGGGGACCCCTCTGACTCCTCGAGTTCGGTATCAGAGGTGAGGGACTCAACCTGGGAGTCTATGTGCTTCCTCTTGCAAAATTTCTTTCTTGGGGGCTCCTCAGGCATTCTGAGTGGCCCTCAGAAAGTTGGTGACCGCTCATGGGGGTATCCCCAGACCTTGGGGCTCCGCCGTCAACCGATACAGGGACATCAGAGGCTCTCGCCGGAGTGGAAGGGGATGGAATGACCGATCTGGGTGATGTCACTGAGGATCCGGCCAGTGTGCTCCTCATGGCCTCAAAGATGGGTCCCCCCGAATCAGAGGATCGACCAACCTCCGAGGCCAAGTTCGGAACCGAAGTTACCCAAGCCGACGCACTGAGAGGGAGGCTCGGTACCAACAAAAGTCCCGAAGTATCCCCCTCGGGTCCGACAGAGGAAACCTGGGTTCCGAAACCAGAGGACGGAGCCGACGTCGGTACCGATAAGGCCTTAAGAGGCATCGGGGCCGGCAGAACATCACCCGGAGCAGAACACTCCGGCTCCGAAGACAAGGAGGTGCTCGGAGGAGGAAACATGGGTGCACTCATCTGGACCCGCTCCGGAGCCGACTGGGTCGGAGCCGAAAATAATTTTGCCAAAACCGGCGACTGCAGGAGCCTCTGGACCACCCTATCCACATCCAAATCAGAGAGTCTGGAGGATTTGGAGGAGAGAGAAGGTGACTTTGATCTCCTATCTGGAGATCCTTGTCTGACACTAGGAGACCGGCTCCGAATGGGCTCTAACAGGATAGAAGCCGAGGCAGATTCAAGAATCACAGCTACCTCCTGCGGCCCAGAGGACAAGGGAGCCGAGGAGGTAGAGTCCAATTTGGTAGTCTTCTCCGGTGGCTCCGATGAAACAGATGGAGCTGGAGATTTTTTCTTAGCCTTAGAAGTCTTGGTTTTAGACTGTGAACCAGAGGAAGAGTCTAAGGACTCCTCAAAGGAAGGCTTAAGAAGACCCTTCAGTATAAGCTTATTTTTTCTCTCCTGTAGCACCCTAGGGCTAAAAGTGTGACAAAAGTTACAGGACTTTTGTAAATGTATCGCCCCCAGGCAGTATACACAAACAGCATGTCCATCTGTTATGGACATCTTGTAGCTACATTTAGAACGCTTCTTAAACCCGGTGGGTTTGTGTTCTTTTTGATCCTTAGACACAGCAGCAAAACCACAGTACACAACAGCAGAGAAACAGGACTGTAGACTACAACGGTTAAGGCGGGAAACTACCGCTAACAACATTTGGCAAAATTTCTAAGTTAAACGATTCTGACATGACAACTAGACACACACCACGTGTGGCAAACGAGATCTGGGGTTGTGGAGCGGTGCAACATGGGATACCAGGTTAGCCCAGCCAATTAGAGACTTTGTGCTAGAAAAATATAAGTTGGCCGAGTCGGAGCCGATGTTCGGCTCCGAACCCGTGAGTAAGAATGTAGGCGAGATTGGACCACATAACATCATTGTTTCATATCATATAATCCTAAATTAACTTTTTCTATGGGAAGAAGCAATTTATCCCATTTTAATCTTGCCCCTTTCCCCTCTCAAACATATTACTTCAACTTTATTAATTGGGGTCCATAACTTTTCCTCTGGTTGATAAAATACTCCTGACCTGTATATAAAGCTAAAGGGACTACAGACATTTTCACTACTTAACTCTTAACATCTACAATTAAGAGCGTCCAGCTTTTCAATATTTGTAGTCTCTTTTGTTTAAGCAACAACTTCCAACTTCTCAAGTTTTTATACCATATTTTATTTAGTCTCTTCCCATATATCTTTTGCTACCACAATAGAATCCCTTTTAATCCATACATCAAAAATGTCATTTCATTTCCCCACATTGCTGAACAAAATCCTGTGGGTATGTTTACTGCTATAGCCTTTGCTTCATCTTCCATTTTACATCCTAAAAAGACTTGAAACTACCTGAAAATGTTTCACAACACCGAAATGTCCTTTTCTGGAACTACCAAGTACAAAATAATATCTGTGAATAAAGCTAACTTTTCATGATTGCCATACTAGCTATAAACTTGAATTTCTGAGTCCCTTATTTTCTTTGCCAATGGCTCTAAGTATAAAGCAAATAAAAAAGAAAGATGACACCTTTGCCTGGTTCCTCTGTTCAAACACAGCTTGTCAAAGGTGAACCATCCCATCTTAATTCTTGCCTCTGACCATTCATATATTCTCCTAATTAACCTCATTATGCTATCAGGGAACTCAAATCCTACTATTGCCTTACTCTTAAAATTCCCAGATGATTATCAGATGCCTTCCCTGCATCAAGAACCAACAATAACAATATTTGCTTACACGTTGCTTCCCTCTGAATCATTGTACCATTAATGTTATGAAATGCTCGTCGTCCCTCCAAAAAACCACACTGATCCACATCAATCCACTTTTAATACCACCTTTGCCACTATCTTTGGTAATGTTGATAAACATGTTATAAATATAAACATGGTTTAAAACTGAAATTGGTCAATATGAAGCTGGATCTAAAGGGATTTTCCTCTTTGGGTAATACATCCACTACAGCTTTTTTCCAAGATAGTGGTACTGTCTTTCCTTTTATAATATTGTTAAACAAAACCATCCAGATGTCTATCACTTTCTTTCCTCCTAACTTACACATTTCCACAGGAATATCATTGGTTCCTGCAGACTTTGCTGTTAATTCATTATGCACCACCATTTTTATCTCTTCCTGTCTTACCTTTAAATTCTTGAGCCTCATCTTCCGCTAGCCTTAACATAAAGTCTACCACAAATATTTCCAATTGTGATTTTTCTAGGTTTCTCAATTTCTCTGCCTTGTACACATTTTTATACAATTTCCAAAATATCTCTGATAATTCTTTGATGTCCCCACTATGGGCCAGTAATCAAGAAGCTTGAAGGGATGTTCACTTGGGAAAAAAAATTATACACCCAGTATTTCCAGATGCAGCTCTCGGCATCAAGCACAATTTCCCTTAAGAGCACACAGGGAACACACTCAGTCTGGGACTTGGTTTTCCCTCTTTCTCCAGATCCCCAAAAATACCCCCCCACTGGCACATTTATAGAGTTGATCCTCAGCCAAGTGTCCAAGCCATGTCCTCCACCACTCTCTCTGTTAAAACAGTGCTTCGTGTTTCTGCTCCAAGCAGATGACACACACACATACTGAAATCTTATTTTCAGACACACACACACAGAAACAAACACAGCCCCCAGGAAAGGCTGGCAGAGATTTACTAGCTATGCCCCTTTCTGCCCTGACTATAATATAGTTACACTGCCTCCAGACACTCCAAAGCCAGCTATTTTAAGGCTCTTACAAGGGTACCCAAGTATACTGAGTGAAATTAATATCAATACAAATTATAGTGTTTGGTTAATCCAGTAAGGCTTCAAGAGTGGCTATAGTGCCACCAAATAGATACAAGTCCTCTCAAAGTTTAAAATATTTTCTAAAGGACCAGCAACAATGAAACATTTAAACATATTTAATAATAAATAATAAAAGAACATGAAAATAATAAATATCTATTTACAATAAACAGCAGTTTCAATCACAGGAAATATTAAAACAACACAGAAGAATAGATTCACAGAGATACAGAAAAACAGTACTTTACTAATCTCACTATTTTCCTAACTGATCTAAAGAATTACTATTTCTTGGTCACTTACTAGAGCAAGGCAAGATGAAGTAGGTATGGGATCCTTCCTTGTCAGGTTCCAAAAACAGTGCTCAGAGACTTACCTCACCTGGTATTAAAACATCATTTGTGTCCTACATTACAGAATGACATCACATATATCTGGTCATCTGACTTCTGGTTCCCATGCTACCCCCACTGCTAGAAACTGAACCACAATTTAGCACATGTTACCATACACACAGATAGAACTTTGCTGAGGCATGTTTATAGGATCTGGAAGCTATAAAACCATGAAACACTTCCACTCTTCCTACAAGAGTTAATAAACCATTCTCTGGCACATTTAGTCTCTGGGTGCAATCAGAACTGTAAGATACAATATTTATGGTCTAAAATCAGGTAATTTAATTTCATGATATTTTTTTCTAAAAGTTAGCTGGGGCTGAACTTAACCTCTTCTCTTCCAATATCCTCTGTTAAAACATATGCATTTAATTAGTTGCAATACAGTCAGGACCTACTATTGGCATATTTTTCAACACAAACATCTGTACAAATTAGTTTGCTATACAAATGACATGTAATTCTTTACAAAATTCCAGCTAGCTGTGCTGTCATATGTTATACATGCACTGCCCTACTACTCCTGGCATAGCTGGCAATACCTCACATCGTCACAACTTCTACAAGACCTCTGGCTAGTTTTCTTGTCACAAGTTCCCTAAGTTAGTCAGCAACCATGTCGCAAGCTGCCTAAATTTGTCAGCAACCCTTTTTGCTTTCTTTTACCCAAGTCAGAGTTTGTGTGTTCTGGCATCACCAAAAATACTCGTTTAGTAGCAACCTTTCTAAACTCATGAAAATTATCCAAACACCCCCGCATTTACCCTTTAGTACTCAGCAATTGCTTCTCTTGTTCTGTGAGTTTTCCCCTCCCTTTCTTGTGCAATACTTTAACGTTTGACAATTCCTTTAAATAATACCTATTACTTTGCTATTTCGCTTTTCCTCTTATTTTTACCGTATTTTAAATGACATTTTATCCCATACCCTAGCTATTCCTTGTGAAGAAACATCCATCTCCAATAACTCTCAAATCATTTCCACTACCCATTCCTTAAATTCCATACTTAAATAAATAAGAAAGCATTTTTATTTTATTGCCTTGCACCTTCATCTTAGTTTTACTGATGCATGGCCTTAGATATATATCTACTGGATGTTTCAGCTCTTTCAATTAAATATTCACGCTCTTGTGAAATGCAATTTTTATCCAGTCTAGCACAGTTGCTGTAGAATAAGGAATAAAATGTAAATTCTGTCTGAACTCATGGTAGTAAGTTCACACTTTCTATTCCAAACATTCTTATACATTTCTTCAGAAATTTACCAAGATTGTTATATTTTCCCTTTTTGGGCAGTCTGATACATTGTCACTATTACAAATCGGGTTCCGGTCCCCACCCACCCATATATAAAATTCCCTGGTGCAAACTATTTATCCTAAAAGTTCCAGAACAGCAGTTTTAGGTGGAATATAAATGTAATCCTCATTCTCTACCAATAATTATTACTGCAAATATACGATCACCTTGCCTTTCTATCACTACTGAAGCCCATCTGGCAACCAATATCCCTCTTCCCCTTGCTCTGATACTCTACTGAATATCAACTCTGAAATTCTTTCTTTGCCAAATTCACATGCTCACTTCTATCCAAATTGTACCATTGCTATTTGCACGGGACCCTACACTTCTTAATATAATTCAGTACTCATTCCTTTTTGTTTACAACTGCAATGCCACTGACATTCCATGATAAAATCGATAAGACAATTATTCTGATGAGACATTTTCAGAATATGTGAATGACAGTTATTTTGAAAATATGTTAATTTCAAGTTGCATGCACAGATTATTGCTGAGCAAGCTGATCTTGTATGCACTTGCCTTTTCCCATCTCTGTTCGAAACCATGTCACATTTTCAGAGACTTTTTGCTTGAATAAAACACTCAGGAAGCTAAATACATTTCCATTACAGCCTTTAAGTCACAGCAAACACAAAAAATGTACACACTTTCCAGAAAGGGGTGTTACCCCTCCATACAGGGGAAGTTGCTCCCAGCAAACAGCTACACCCACAGGCTTTACCTAATCATACTGGAAGCTTAAGTGCTTGACTATTAAGCTCCCTATCTGCAGGTACTGTCTAGCCTCTTCCCTCGAAACGTCATCACAGAGACGACATTCATTAAGACCTTCTGCAGACTACTTCACAACCCTCATCAGGTCACCCTTGAAAAGAACCACAGGCAAAAAGAAAGCATTTGCAAAATCAGCATCAACCTTGTGAAGAGCTTGCCCCAAGAAATCAGTAACTTCAAAAATCAAACAGAAACTCAAGATTCTTTAACAAAGTGTATAAATGCACTTGTACACATCACAATCTCAGACTTACCAAGGTGAATTGCTTTGCAACATGAACCACACATACGTATGTACTTGTACTCACATCTGTTAATTCCATACCTGCAGTTATGTGAATAATGGGAATTGACTTTACTTGTTTAAATATGTATTGTCCGACTATATTATGTAGCTGCCTACATGCCCGGGTCATGGCTCAAAAATGTTGTGGGATCAGTCCACAAATCCAGTTAATTAACAAGACAGACGGAAGGAAGGGATGCTACAAGTGTTTATGAACTTACAACAGTATACATTAATGTGCATCTCTGTTGCAGTAGCACTGACAACTGGAAGGAATTTCTGACAAAAAATGCCCAGCGTCTGGCATGACATCAAGAGCTTAGCATTCTTCCCCATCCTGGCTTCACCTTTTTTTTTTGCCCAAAATCCTGCAAAAGATAATCCTTTCCCAGACCCCAGCCAGAATCATATCCAAGACAGGTCACTGTCTCACATTCCTCACTGGTAAAAAAAAACCCATGCAGGGAAAGAGCCTAGAGTATCTATGCTCCTCAGGCCTTTCTAGACTTCAGCAGGCCTGATGCCATGTGAAGGGAAAAGGAAGGGATAACACAGGGAATATGATGGTATCTCACACTCCAGTCCCACAATGCCTAAAGGAAAAGCAGAGAGGAAGGTGGGAAGGAAAGTTGTAATCTAACAGCCACACAAATATATATCATGGTTGGCTCCTATAAAGCTGTAATATAGTCTTCATACTGACTACTGCAACTGGGATGATTCCCACAGCTTGCAATGTATGCAAGGTGGATATGGTAGTTGGTACAGGCTGAACCAAGCCCTCTATGATGTTTATGGAAAACGTGCCATTTGTCTTGGAGGCAGTTTCTGGTTTTATTGCTTGAAAGAAAATATAGTCTGATGACCAGGAAGCTGCATCCAAGATGGCCTGGGCAATTACACCCCTTAGGAAAATCAGAACAGCTGTTGCACTTCTTGTACTGTGGGATCTAACATGCAATTCCAACAGCAGCAACAATAAAAAGAAATGCAATGAGCCAGCTATTTAGAGATGCTCTCTCTGAATATACAGGTTTTCCTCAGGGGACATCATGACAGGGGACGAACTATGTGACATGCTAACAAAGATCAAGGTTTCTAGTCTCTTCTTTGCTACACATTCTTTAAGGGACCTCTCTCTTCTCCTAAACATCATAATGAGGGACATCCTAGTAGGGCCAAAGACAGAATAAACTGTATAAGTGGTCATCCTTGTAAGAGATTTTTTCTACTGCATGCATTTACTAGCTTTTGCCTAAGTGAAAATACCCCAAAAATGTAATGACTGCCTGACTCTCTAACACAATATTATACAACATAGACAGAAAAGAGATTTTCCTCCAACTGGGTACCTAGCTTTACTAGCTCTGAGGCAGGCCAAAACTGTCATGATTGTCAAGGATAAGCAAGCAATCAGTCATGTGAGTCATACTGCAGCAAGAGGGAACTAAAGACGGTACACAGCTGGATACCGGCTTTACAATGGGGATGTGCTAATGTCCCACAGGATAGGGCATCCATCCAGCCAAAAGGAGGAAAGGTGGCAAGTTCTGGAAGTAGGTCTGGACATTTGGGCTTCTGTGCAGAATCCTAGTTATTATTTCTAGTGAAGACCCTTGCACTGTTAAGCATCCCGACTGTTCTGAAACATGCTTACCAATACACTTTATTCCCCTGTCATGGATAAAAACACAATCTAATGTGGGCAGCTGCTACAGAAAAAAAAATGCTATATCCTTCTCCTAAGGAAGAAAACCTGGCCTTTTGCCTCTCGGCAACTTCACTATCACAGTGGTAGTGACAACTAGAAATCTGTCAGATTAGGCCCAGAATATAGTTTGTTACACAGTCTCTCATCAGTTTACTGTCTGAAGAAATCCACTGGTTAAAAAGATAAAACTTAAAGCAAACAAGTTGCACAAATTTCTACCTAGTTTAGTTGTACAGTTTTCCTTATGAGTTAAGACTGCACCAGCTACAGGATTGGACAGTGAGCATTAACTTTTCTGGTCCCACTGTAGTGAAACATGCTTGCTGTCTCCCATTTTGCAAACAAAGGATACATATGAAAACTATTTTACTCTTTAATCCCCCAAATGAAGAATTTGCCACTGTGCTCAGACTTGTACTCAACTTATTCTTCCATCTCAACAGTACTATGACTCAGTAACAAGTACCAAAAGGAGCCCTTCAAACAGTTTCCAACATTTCTACTTAGCATGCCATGCATGTGTGATCTGGCAAGCAAAAACAAGGTCTTGCTCCATAATCTGTATATCGTGTCAGGGTCCAGATCAGTACAATAAAGGTTCTGCATGTTGTATGACATGTACTGATGCTACTACATTGGTCTGGCTGAGAAGAAAATGGTTATAGCTTTCACTGGATGAAACAAACCAGATGAAGATGTGACTAGGCCAAAAAAGACAAATATTTTTACAGGAGGATAAACCTTCACTTTCATGTGGAGGGCTCCCCCTTACACAAACATAATCCAAGAAATGTTCTGTGCCTCGCTAAAGTCCAACCAAGCTAAACAGTAGAGAGAAATCCAAGAAACACGGCTGTCTTTTGACTTTCTGAAAAACACAATGAAATTGTCACGCTACAAACGCCAAACCATTTTATACAGTACACTGCAAACTATTTTTGTTACTACTATGTGACCCTATTTCAGCTGAGCCTGAAGTGGGCCATGTGGATCAGTGACCTACCCCAGTTAACAAATGTATTTTCTTCTTTTCTTATTAGGAAACACAAATGAGCAAGTTGGATAATGGAAGTGTACTACAGCAGAAACTTCATTCAATTTACACTTAATCAAGGGTAGGGAAACAAACCAACAAAAGAACAAAAAATCCTTCAATAACCTGCACAACGAAGACCATAGACAATATTTTCTCAGACTTACTGGAATGAGTAGAGACCCAGATTTATGGTGTAATATTTGGAGTACAAATGTTTTACCATGTTTAAGAATGTACATTTCTGCCTGGTTCAAAGATTTGTTTTTGTTCTGCCACACATGACTGAGACCTAGGGCTCACTTTTTGATTTCAACAAGCAATAAAGGCATGACTTGCAACATGGTCATATAAAAGAGCGAGTTCAAAATGCTACACTGGGAAGGCTACTACAGTGACCCAGCTTAAAAAAGTAAGATGCAAGAAAATCACCAAAGGCCACACTGTTTTGAATGCTAATTTGCCAAAGGTGGCAGGCATATGCAAATGAGCTATGTAGTGCTGGAGGTAAGCAAAGTACAGTTGTGTACACTTACCATAAATGTAGATGTTCGAGTGTATTCACTGTTGCAGTTATCACACTTGGGTTATCCTGCTAGGGGTAGCCCTCAGTCGGACCAAATACCAGAGGCTTAGTATTTCTGCGCCGGTTGCTGTCACTTCAGTACTGATGTCAGATCATCAGAGGTATAAAAACAGGCAGCCAACGCCATTACATCAGTTTTTCTTGCCCCAAATGTCAGGAGCCCCCAAATAGGGAGCTAAGTTATGGTGGAAAAACACCACCAGTAAAAAGTAAATGCCAATAGACCTTGTAGGGAGTGACGAAGAGAGAGAGATGCAAGGGGGCTGGAGGGTCGGAAGCCAGGACTGCAACAGTGAATAGACCCAAACATCTAGATTTATGGTAAGTGTACACAACTGTCCTATGTTCTTCGTGTTTCACTGTTGCAGTCATCACCACTTGGGTTGATTCCCAAAGCTGAAGAATGGGTGGAGGCAGTCAAGAACAATTGGGTCTGGCTAGTATGCCCTGCAGGACTGCGGTTGCAAAGCTCGCCCTGGATTTGGAAAAGATAGGCAGGTGGTAATGCTTGGTGAAGGTATGAAAAGAACTCCAAGTAGCAGCTTCCAGAATGTCCCTGGTAGGGACTCCTCTGAAAAAGGCTGTAGAGGTTGAAGTTGCCCTAGTGGAATGCGTTCCGACTCCCTGAGGGGGTAAGTTTCCCATGGTGTTTGTAACAGAAATGGATACAGTGTGCTATCCATTTGGAAATGGTTTGTTTTGAAATGGCCTTGCCCTCTGCCCCTGGTGCAAAGCTGACTATTAACTGGTCAGATTTCCTAAAGGGCTTAGTCCTATCGAGGTAGAATCTGAGCTGTCGGTGCACAGCTAAAGTGTGCAGGATCCTTCCCCCCTTATTTTGAGGATTAGGGAAAAAGGTGGGCAAATGGATAGATTGGTTGAGAGCCACACTGGACACCACTTTAGGCATGAAAGTTGGGTTAGTCCTGAGGGAGACCCTGTCAGCATGAAAAATAATGAAGGGTTCCACAGCCATAACTGCTTGTAGCTCAGACACTCTTCTACCTGAAGTGATGGCCAGAAGCAACGCTGTTTTCCAAGAGAGGAATTTTAACTCTGCTGATGCTGCAGGCTCAAAGGGGGAATAGCGTGCACTTTTCCAACACAAAGTTAAGGTCCCAAGCAGGGGTGGGGGCTCTTCTTGGTGGCCTTAAGGTGTTAGCCCCTCTCAGGAACTGCTTGATGAGAGGGCGAGAGAAGAGAGGTGGCTCAGTGCTGTAATGAGCAGAGGCATGGATCTTAATGGAGGAGGAGAGGCCATTGTGGAGCAGGTCTGCTAGGTAATCCAGGATGAGAGGTAAAGAGGGCTGTGCTGTATCCGCTCCTTTAGTGTGAATCCAGGAACAATACCTTTTCCACTTGTCAGCATAAGATTTCCTTGTACTGGATCGTCTGGCTTCACGTATGACATCCAGTACCTGCTTGTTTAGGCTGGCCACAGGAGGAGAAGTCAAGGGATAAGCCAGGCTGCAAGGTTTAGGGTCTGCAACTGTGGATGCAAGAACTGTCCCTCCTGCTGAGTCAGGAGAGTAGGGGTTTGGGGTAGGTGCCATGGAGGCAATGGTGACAGACTGCGCAGTAGTGGGTACCAGTGTTGGCATGGCCAGTCCGAGGCAATCAGGATTGCCCTTGGTCTTTCCCCCCTTATCTTGAGTAATACTCTTGTAAGAAGAGGTAGAGGGGGAAATGTATAGATCGAGAGGGTTGCCCACTGAAGGATAGGGTATCCACTTTCCAGGCCTTGCTGTGAGGTACCCTGGTGCAGAATTTGCTGAGCTGGTGGTTGTAGGGGGAGGCAAGGTTGAAGGTGTTGTGGTTTAATTGCCACTCGTGTGGGTCTAGGAGATTTCTGCTTAAGTTGTCTGTCAGAGTTTTGTTTGCCTGGCAGGAATTGAGCTTGCTGGTGAATATACATGGCTGAGGCCGTGTTCCACAGGGTCATGGTTAGTCTGCAGAGTTGGTAAGAGTGGGTTCCCCCATTTATGTACATCACTGTGGTGTTGTCAGTTTTGATTAGTAAGGGCCCTGGAGAGAGAAGGGATCTGAAAGCTGTCTGAGCATGCTTAACAGCTAGCATCTCTTTTTGGTTGATGTGCAGATGAATTTGATTGTGGTTCCAGTGGCCCTGAATGCACCTGCCATCCAGATGTGCACTCCAGGCATAATGTGATGCATCTGTGGTTAGGGTCTTGGCGGCGTGGGGTTGGGTAAAGGGAAGCCCCCTTGTTGTGGTTACATGCTGCTGCCCACCAAAGTAACTCTTTCCTTAGACAAGGTATGATCGTTTCCAGGTCTTGAGAATGTTGGCACCAAAGACTTTTTAAGTACCACTGAAGGTTCCTCATATGTAGTCTGGCATATGCAATTAGTAGAATGCAGGAGGTCATGAACCCTACAGCCTACTGGATTTTCCTTGCAGATAGCTAGGTTCTGGTGGCCATTTGAGTGAAGTAGCCTGTCAGGCTTGTTTTTCTGGAGTAAGGAATGCCATCTGGGATGCTGTGCCCAAGCTTGCTCCCAGGAATACAATTTTTTGACTGGGGACTGGTATGGATTTCTTTTCGTTGATAGTATACCCCAGGAAGGTTAGAAGGTCCTTGACAAAAGTCAGATGCTGCAACAGCTTTTCCTGACTGACTGCCTGAATTAGGCAATCATCCAAGTAAGGGTAAATTTTAATATTTCTCTGTCTGCAATAGGCAATGGCTGGAGCCAGGCATTTTGTGAAAACTCTGGGAGCAGTGGATAAGCCAAAGGGAAGTGCAGAGAACTGATAATGCATAGATCCTGCCCTGAAACGTAGATATTTCCTGCAGGAGTCCCTTAATGGGATGTGCAGATAGGCCTCCTTTAGGTCTAGGGTGGCTAACCAGGCATCTTTGGACAGCATAGGGAGAAGCTGCTGTAGGGTGAGCATTTTAAATTCTGGTACTACCAGGAAGGTGTTTAGAATGGGTAGATCTAAGATTGGGCACCAAGTGCCCTCTTTTCAGGGTACCAGGAAAAGTCTGGAATAATAACCTTGGCCTATCTGTTCGGCAGGAACAGGCTGAATTGCCCTTATGTAAAGCAGGGACTAAACTTGGTTTTGTGCCTCTGCCCACTGGTTTGGAGGAAGATCTGGGAACCCTTTTGGGGTTGGGCAGCATGCGGAAATAAAATTTGTACCCCTGTGATACTATGTTGAGGACCCATCGATTGTTGATGATAGAGGTCCAGTTTTTTGTATGGTGGGCAAGTTCTCCTCCTAGGGGCACGAGCAACTGGGCAGAGGTGAGGGGTGGAGTTGATAAGTCACTGTGAATTCTTTCTGTAAGGGGGTGGCTTAGCACTCCCTGCTTTAGAAGTGGAGGTACTCCATTGCTTAGATCTCTGCAAACCTTGAAACTGTAATCTGGGGGGGGGGGGTCTGTTTCCCCTGAGTCTAGTTTGAAATATCCTTGAGGGTACTGGAAAGGACCATTGTTTTGGGGGGCAATACCTACTAAATCTTGGAGTCTGCACTTGCAAAAAATCTTTGACTGTCTGCATAGACTTAGTCTTTTCCTCCATCTTTAAAACCTCTTCTGCTTTGGTGCCAAACAGATTGTTCTTGTTCAGAGGAGCGTCCAATAATTTTGATTTGACATGGTCTGACAAGGTCTGCTCCTTAAGCCAGGCATGCCTTCTAAGTACAGAACTTGTGACTGCTGCCCTGCAAGATGCTCCTAGTTCATCAAATCCACATTGCAAGGTATGCCTACTGACTTAGCTTGCAGAATGCATAAGGTCCTGTAATTCTTTATTTTCTGCACAGTCAGGAAAGGTAGATAATTTTTGCTTAATAAGTTCCATAGTATGTTGCTGGTATTTCAGCAGGTGGAACTGACAATTTAATGCTCTAATGGCGAGAGTTGTAGAAATGTATACTTTTTTATCTCATCTGTCTAAAGCTTGGGAATCCCCGTCTGAGGGGGTGGGATTCTTAGCTGTAGTTGCTTTTATTCCTTTAGGTCCTTGGGAGATGACCTCTGGGTCAGCAGTAGGATTTTTGAAGAGAAACTTGTGAGAGGTCAGGGATTCTGTAGTACCTGTCTTTTTGGACTGAGGATACTCCTGGCATTCCCAGTGGAAATGCTCTCTCAAAGTATGTAGGGTTTCACCAAAAGAAAAATCCCCTGGAGGGGAGGCAGCAGGAATGGATTCCTCTGCATCTGAATCCTCACAGGCAGATAAGGGCATGTCTTCATAATCAGAAACCTCAGAGTCGTCAGACTCTTGGTCAGATAAAGCTGTTGGGAACAAGTTTCTGGAAGGCTGGCTTCCCTAATCAACATGATCAGGTCTTCTGCCATTTTAAGCATCTGAAATTGTGGCAAGGAAGCAGGCGCTTGAGATTGGGTCATCGGTTTTTTAGGCGTAGCCCTACTCTTGGCCTTAGAAACTCAGTTTTAGAAGGAACTGAAGACGCAAAAGAAGTTGGTTTGAGTCGAATATCAGTAGTGCAAAGAGCTTCCTCAGAAGCCGGTGCCTGCACAGCGGCTCCGCACCCATCCAAGGTAGAGACATCTGCAGGTTCCATAGTCAAAGAAGAGTCTCGTGGCACACTGGACTGTGAACGGGTCTCGGTAGCGGCCTACGAATCCATCAAAGCAGGCATAGGGGCTGCGAAAGCGCCTCACTGAGCATCAGCGAACTGGCGACTAGCTTAACGGAAGCGTCATCAGCAGTTTTGGACCTGTGCGGTCTGTCTTCATCCTTACGTTTTTTTTTTTCGGAAGATCGGTAGTCAGATGGCTTACCTAAGCCATTTTGGAATACGGAGATAGAGAACGAACGTATTTAGCTACAATAAGGGCCAGACGACAAATAGTTTAGGCATTGAACAAGGCACAAAACTGACATCGAGGTATGTCATGATCTGGGCTTAAACAGGTGATACAGTAAGAATGGAAATCTCGGTGTGGTATTTGCTTTCCACAGGCGAGACAATTGTTAACTTTCTGACATTGGTTAGAGCAAGAAAAAAGGATCCCCAAAGGGGTACTTAGCTTTAGAAGACTTCAAGATGATTCAATTTCGGAAACGAAAACTCAGGTAGTGGCCGACCAGGACTCTTGTGAACTGCTTCTGCTTCAGGCTTCTCGGCAAGAAAGACTGATGTAACGGTGTTGGCTGCCTGTTTTTATACCTCTGACTACCTAATATCAGTACTGAAGTGACAGCAACCGACGCAGAAATACTAAGCCTCTGGTATTCGGGCCGACTGAGGCTACCCCTGGCAGGATAACCCAAGTGTGATGACTGCAACAGTGAAACACGAAGAACACCATATTGTTGCAACTTTGACACGCTTGTTTTAACAGAACATAAAACACTTGTGCGATGAGTGCTGTCTCATGTCTGAAACGCATAGACTTTACATCAGAAATGTTAAGGTTCAAATCCTACCATGGGTATCAGAAAAGACCAAATCTGTCGGACAGTGTAGAGGAGTACAACTATGAGCTAACAACAAGAAGTCTCCTGTAGTACAGGGTTTCATTTCCTCGGCCTCCACATGATCACTATGAGACTCTGAACAAGTTGCTTACAAGAGACAGATTTAGGACAATTGGGGAAATTGGTCTAGGCTGCTCAAAGGTCTCCACCAGCCCTGTCCACAAGTATTTCCAATAAAACATAACAATAAGAAACAGACTCTTGGATATCTAAAACCACTCAGAAATGGGGAAATGAGCTGGTGTAGCACAACAAGGCTCAGCCCTTGACCTGTACTCTTCAGGGTGTTTGTCTCACATGGATCTAAAAGAACAAAGAACAAGATTAATATTCCCACTGGTGACACAACGTTAGAGACAGCAATGGAGGATGAGGGCAGGAAGGATTTGGAAAAGCTGACCTAATGGCAAAAAGACTGATCCGTTTAGTTTTACTGCAGAAAAAATACAATCCTCCTACTGCAAGGCATAACTTGGGGGAATGGAAATGGTGGCAAAAGAGGAGTAAAAATCTATATTGTGTTTACAAAACTAGTAATGGATCAACAGGAACAAAGTCTGACAGTTGTAGCAACAGCAAATAGAAAACTGAGGATTAGTCTGTGGGGAAAACCACCTGGCTGGTGGAATGACTCCAGAAGAAAACTATCCGCTTGGTATGTGGGATGGAGGCAAAATAAAACTACAGAAGTTGCACTGATTTTTCACTGGGAACCAGAAATGACAGACGTGCCAAAATCTGTATGAACAGGATCTTGTTGGTGATGTATGAAGAGGGGAATTGTGTTGATAGCTCGAAAACACATTCCCCAAATGCAAAAAATCCAAAATTTTACCTAAAGCACTTCTAGTGGAACTCAAGAGTAGGTTCATAGGAGGTTACTAGGCTATCAGCCCTAGGGCCTTTGCAAGCCTAGCCATGTTAATCCCAAGTATGACTATCCCGGTCAACAAATGTAAAATAAATAAAAAAATAAATAAATAAATAAGTATCCCCATTTGAGGTTGGGTACAAACCCGTATGTCACCCGGTGGATAGCCAACTGGCACAGAGACAGGACATAGGAAGTTAGAATTGGGGAGTCCACCTCTGCAAAGAGGCCAGTCACAAGTGGAGTCCCCTCAGGGATCAGTCCTTGGCCCACTCTTTTTTGGCATTTACTTTTCAGAAGTCAAGGCCAATGTCAGTGGTCTCTGGCTGACTAAATTTGTAGATGACTGCAAATTAGGAGCTGTCATTGAATCTCACACTGACACAATACTCTCCAGGAGGGGCTGACACAGACAAAGGACTGGTGTCAGAACAATGGACTAAAATTAAATGCCAAGAAATGCAGAACAGTATCCTTTGAGAAGTCATCCATACCTGGTAACTATCATACTGATAACACACCCCTTAAAATGACCCAGCAGACAGGGACATAGGGACACGCATAGATAGTAATTTAGCCTTTGATCATGATGTGTCTACAGTGGTGAGGAAATCATTCTGTGTTGCGCAACTTATAAACAAAGGTATGGAATTCAAGTCCAAGGAAGTCACTGTTCCACTGTAGGGAGACACACATATATTTCTCCATTGTTTAGTTGTGAATTGCTTATCTGATCTCCTCTCTTCCCAATCCTTTCTAACCTGCTGATTGATTCTTAATAGTTATCATGCAATACTTGATATGCTCTACTAATTATTGATTTCTTAATGGCAATTTCTGTTCTACATTCTACTACAAACTCTACCAGTGCTGGTCTTTCATTTAGGATCCCCCTATTTCACTCTTTCCCTATACTCTGATATCAATCAATGATAACCTGCAGTCCACATAAGTTCTTGGCGTCTTCCTCATTCTATTACCTCACTCTAGTTTTTTGCTCCTAATACCTTGGTTCCTTTGCCAGTTTTCTCCAATAAATTCCATCCCTCTCTTGCCTATTGTCTGCATCTCCAATTGTAGTCGTGCCTATTGGCAGAATCTCCTTTCTCCATTCCTGTGTAGGCTTAGTTCTTAGTATACTTTCTGCTACTTTATGAATATAATATTCTGTATGATTATTGTTATTCTCCTTAAAGGTTTGCATCAAAAATCCCCATCTCTCCTCGTTTCTTGAGCTTCCCGTGTTTCATCATCTCTTTCCATATTGAATTATAGTTTTCTACTTGAGCTACGTATAGCAGCCTTAATTGTGTTGCTCTGAAACACTCCTTCAAATCAGATAATCCCAATCCACCTTGTAGAAGAATCAGCTTATCCCACTTGACTCTTGCCATCTTCCCCTCCCAGATAAAATCCTTCAGCTCTTTATTAATTGCTATCCACAACTTCTCCTCTAGTTGATAAAAATATGCCTGACCTCTGTAAAAGATTAAAGGGACTAAAAACATTTTAACTGCTTGTATCTTACTATTAATATCCACATAAGAGATTTATTTTTCTCTGTTTTTGTATTATCTTTTGTTTAGTCTCTTCCCACATATCCTTAGCTGCCATACAGGAATAATTTTTAATCCATACTCCTAAATATTTCATTTTATCATTTCCCCATAAGTATGGATATTGCTGAACCAATTCATATGTGGGGACATAGTTTACCACTATTGCCTTTCTTTTAGCTTCATTAATTTTGTATCCTGAGAAGATTCAAAACTGTCCCCATGAGAATGGATATTGCTGAACCAATTCGTATGTGGGTACATAGTTTATCACTATTGCCTTTGATTTAGCTTCATTCATTTTGTATCCTGAGAAGATTCAAAACTGTCTCAATATGTTCCACAGCACTGTAATGACAGTTTCTGGTTTTGTCAGTTATAAAATAATGTCATCTGCATAGAGCCAGCATTTCTTGACTACCATACCAATTATATCCTTGAATTTCTGAGTCCTTTATTTTCTTTGCGAATGGTTCTAAGTATAATGCAAATAACAAAAGGGAGAGAGGACACCGCTGCCTTGTTCCTCTGCTCAAGCAGAAATTACCAGAGGATCCCAACCACTTTAAATTTTTGCCTCGAATAACTCATTTATACTCCTAATCAACCATATAATTTTATCAAGGAATGCAAATGCTTCCATTGCTCTGCTCATAAAGTCGCAGCTTACTCTGTACAATACTTTTTGTCTGTAACAAGGCCCACCAACATCAGTGGTATTTTCTTACTTTCTGCTTTCCCCTAGATCATCAGTGAAGGAATTTATGAACACAGCTGATCTGTGATCAACACCGGCTACCCCTGACTATGAGGGATGAAGGAGCCACCCCAGGGGTGAATTTGCAGTCTCCTATCTAATTATCTAGGCTGCATTTGGATAGGGTCAGTGAAAAGCTCTGTTTTATGTGAATAGAGAGTCTATTTCAGACAAACAGCAGTCTCTGGGAGACGTATCTGATAATGTCACAGGCTAGGTTGAGATCTCTACAGCGAGTGACTCTTGAGCCACTTGATATGTGGATGTTCAGCATTTCCATTAGGGTAGGTAAATCTAACACAAACTTCAAAGTAGCACTACAGTAAGAAAAAGAATGGTCTCCACTAGCAATGAAAGTTCTTTTGGCAAAGCATTTTTCAATGAAACAGCAATTGCCAAAATTACCACTGACATGCTCCCTGAAGAGGGTACCTCAAGTAAAGTGGGCAGGAAGAAGCACTTGTAGCAAATTGCAGGGACTCCCTGCATGTGCAATGGTACTACTTGGAAAAGGAGATGAACTCTTGGAATGGACTACAGGAAAAAGACATCAGTAGAAAGGGAGGAGAAGAAGAAAGGCAGAATGCTAAATGCATTAAAAAGCACACTACACATGCCATTTCATTCTGCTGTCAAGAAAGAAAAGGAAATATTCCTATGAGGCTCTTTTAAGAGGTTCTGTTGCTAAAGACCACTCTAAGTTATAAAAGGCAAATCTCATCTCTCGTGCAATGCTCAGTTTTTGTTCCTTCTAATTATAAATATCTGTAGTCACTTCAGTCATATATGAGTTCTTTACTCAGCAACCCCCCTCTGTCATTTCTGCTGCAAGATGCTTAAATGCAGTGTAATCATGAAGCTTCTAAAAAAAATAAAAGAAGGTTGTGACAAAGTTCCAAATGTCAATAGTTTAATAAAGTGAGCTCATAGTCTCAGACAACTCAGATACCTAGTACCCACGCACTCTTCTAGACCAAAAAAGTACAATTGTGAAATAATAAATTGATCAATACTGCAGGATTACCAACTACTGGCAATTCTGCCGGAGAAGGTCTGATGTCTGAACCAACTTTCCAAACTTAGCATCCTTCCCCCATTTGTACAGATGGATGCTTGCCCTTCAGGAACATTGGTAAGCTGCCTGGATAAAGCTATCATCTGCTCACATCTTCTTTAGTGCTTCCCTGCCCAGGACGTAAGCAGGAAAGTCATTCTGCCCATAGTGAGTATGATCCTAGGGGAGAAGGGTAAGGATCGTTTTCAAGTTAAAAATCCATAAGGAAGGCCTCTATACCCAGACTTGAAATCTAAAGTTGTGAGATGGAAAACAGAAGATGAATAAATGTGTCAGGAAGAAGTACACCACCCCCAGCCCTGTAATGCCCATTGAAAGGATTGGATGGTGGGAAGGGGAAAATTTTACTGTAACAGTGATCACCCGAATATCTATTATGGAACGTTCTTGCACAACTGTACTACTTCCTTCAAGTAAATCACTGTGCAGTAGTCCTGACCAGTAGGCTGATCTCCAGAGCTCTCAAAGACTGGATGTGGGTAGGTTGCAACCAGCTTGGAAGAAGAGCATCAGCAAACACAGCCCTCACTTTGGAAACAATATCCAGACTATAGTGGTTAGAAAATGGATGGAAAGAAAACCAGGTAGCTGCCTCTAAAACAGACTATGTATACACACACACACACACACACACACACACACACACACACACACACACACACACACACACACACACATCCTTACGAAGGCCACAGTAGCTGCTATCACTCTGGTGTTTCAGGGCTTCATGTGTCCATCTTCTTTCTTCCCTCCATGACAGCAATAAAAAAAAGTGAGACAATGCACTAGCCATTTGGAGATGGAGTTACACTGCCTCCCCCCCAAATTTCTTGCCTGCAAAACTCACAAAGTCTGACCCCACAAACTACTGGTCATCTGCACCCACCCCACAAGCAGTACAATACAAAATCTAAAAGAAGCACAGCTCTAGAGCAGACAGATGACATCAGACTACAAACTCTAGCAAGTGGTTCATGTGATGCAAACTGCAGCAAACAAAAAAAAAGGGATGGTGCATTTGGATGCTGGCTTTATCCAGACCGCATGCAGACATCTATGAGAGGCAGGTGTTCAGTCAGCCTACATGGAGAAGGACATACACTTGGGAAGTCAGACTGGATATCAGGCCATCTGTGACAGAAGTGTCAGTACTTGGTGCTACTATAACAGTGATCTGGAATTATCTAAAAAAAACATCATTTTTAGTCTCTCAGCTATGCTGATACAAGATCCACAGACATAAACCAGACAGAGGTTTGAAGTTAACTCTTCAACAAATATAGAGAGACTATCAGTTTAGAAATAGAAAATGTGAACAAATCTCTTTTTATGACAAGGTGGTTACACGCTCAAGAAATGGATGTCAACCTTGACTACTGCGTTGTCAACCAGAGTTTGATTACTAATTCAAGTGCCTGTTGGATCTGGCTGGGGGGTGACAGTAAGCAGTTACTATAGACTTTCCAATCCTAAAGGGGAGGAACAGAGGGAGTTCTAGCTTACCACACAGCTGGCACCTAGTAGGAGCAGTATGTGCTACAAATAATTAAGTCAAAACCTACCAGGCACATGCTGCCTGCTTTCACACAAATAAGCTAAACAGAACTTGGCAAGAGGAATCAAGATTCCCCACTGAAGACAGCAGAAGCAGAGCTCAGTAGTTCTGCTTTAGAAGTGGGTTGCTTTTGGTGGAAAGTGCAGGTCACCCTGTAGTTCCAGCATGCTGGTCTGCTCCCTACCACCTGCCTCTTGTTGGGTAATGGAAGGCCAATTGGGATCCCCATACATGAACAAAAAGGCCGCAGAGCCCAGGAATGCTAGGCTTCCAGCTCAACCTGGAGCAAATGGTCTGAAATGGATGTCAAATAATTCATCTCTACAGTAGAGAGGAACAAAGCAGCAGCTAAGGAACACATGCTTGCATTAGGACACCTGTTCATCATTTTTCCAACTGTTTTAACAGATAACCTGATGGGCTAGGGGGTACTGTTCTGCAACGGGTTTATAAAAAAAGGTAGATAATAGGGACACTCTAAAACAGCAATTATATAAGCAGAATTATTAATAGTAAAATTTAATACTATATGTCATTTGGGCTCAATGCAGAGTGCAAGAGACATTTTTGCTGAATAGTAACATATATAGCTTATTTCCATCATGAATAATTTATTAGGCAGATTTAATGAGAACTTTTCACTTTCACAGTTTTTTATGTTTTATGGATGGGTTTTAATTCTTTAACTGCAGTAAATGATATTTTTCCTCTATTTATTCTGTACTGCTACTACTGATTTTTCCTCCCAGGAGGGCTTGGTGCCAGTATGTCATGGGAATAAAACATTTTAATTGCAGGACGTGGTCATTTATTCCCACAACAGCAGATGTAATTAAAATATCTTTCAAGAAAACTGAATGACAATTTTACAACTGATGCAATCTCATCACCTTCACTCACTCACTCACTCCATTCTTCAGTTATCAATTTGGAAATGAACAAATTAATGTCCATTTTGATTCTGGACTCATTCACTTAAGGAGAATTTTTAAAAAGCCAATGTTGTAGTACAACACTACTTCAGTCCAACTCAGGCTCCGTCTTACAGCATGTTGGGGCCCTCAACAATTGAGGAGCAATGCTATAAAAGTAAGACCATTTTAACAGCTTGGTGCAATTATACAGGTACAGTCTGCACAAAGTAAACTGGTACAACACAGCTGGAGTTCAAGAAATTAAAAGTTAATGCTGAAGAGGAGCAAAGATTACATCTAAATCTGTTAGAATGTTACTGTGTCTTAACTGTACAGCACAACCACACCTCTCCCCTCCCAGGTATATGGTGTTGGAACACACAGGACAAGTTAAGGAAAAAGACGTTATGCACTCGCCATAACGTTCCATGTGAGTTGTTCATCTCACCTTCATTCTTAAAGATGGGTTTGGAGTTAATCCTTGGCTCCGAGTCGGCCTACTACAAAGCTCGAGGTCTTCAGACAGCTCCAGGCCAAGTCCCTATCCCATGATGCACCTAGAGTTCTCAGATCTTGTTTGCTGTGTATAATAATATCATGCGCCATCCTAGCACTCTTTATGAGAAAACCCAGAGAAAGATTGCATAACCAGGATAAAACTAGTATCTTGGTCCTCGAAAAACGCTGGAGGGGGTAGGAGAGTGGGAAGTAAGAATGAAGGCGAGATGAACAAGCAACTCACATAAAATGTTATGGTGAGTACGTAACTACTTTATGTGACGTTGTTCTATCTCGCTGTTCATTTTTACAGATGGGTAGTGTCCCAAGCACCATCTTTCTCGGGTGGCTCACGGGAGAATGTTTTTCAGGACAGTAGAACCAAAGGAGGCCCTGTCAATTTTGTAATGAGTGATAAAAGTATGAGGCTTTGACCAAGTGGGTGCTGCACAAATATTGTCTATAGGAAGCCTAGCAGAAAAGGCAGATGATGTGGACACTGCTCTGGTAGAATGAGCCTTAATTTTGTGTTGTAAAGGTAAATTGGCAGCTGAATAAGGAAATGTGATACAATCAGATAACCATCTAGATAGTGTTGTTTTTGTCACTGGCATACCCTTTCTGGAATCTGAAAAGGAAATGAAAAGCTGTTCTGATTTTCTGAACTCTTGTTCTATCCAGGTAAAATCTGAGCCGTCTATGAACATCAAGCTTGTGCAGCGTATTCTCCTTAAGTTTTTGGTGTGTTTGGGAAAGAACACTGGTAAATCTATGACCTGGTTAAGGTTAGCTTCAGTACAAACTCTGGGTAAAAATGAAGGATTTGTTCGCAGGGAGAGACTGTCAGCATGAAAAATCAAATAAGGAGGCTTTATAGACAAGGCCTGTAGCTCTGACACTCTACGGGCAGAAGTGATGGCTACTAAAAAGATAGTCTTCCATGACAAATATTTCAAATCACATGAGGAAGTTGGTTCGAAAGATGGGATAATAATGCATGAAAGCATAAAATTTAGATTCCATGGGGTATAAGGGGATTTCACAGGTGGTCTGAGATGAAAGGTCCCTTTGAGAAAGGCTTTGGATAGCTTGTGAGACATTATGTTTAATCCCTCAAAGCCAAGGTGAAAATTAGAGATAGCAGCAAGTTGTACCCGAACTGTTGCCGATACAGCTCCTTTATTGAAAAGCATAGTCAAAAACTCTAATATGGAGGAAATAGGGGTTTGGTAGGGATCAATTTCATTTTGAGAAGCCCATATAGAAAATCTTCTCCATTTGCTAAGGTATAGCTTCCTAGCAGAGGACTTATAAGATGATATCAAAATATGCTGCATTTCATTTGAGAGGTTATGAAACCTGGCTATTTTAGGAATTGGAGCAGCCAAGCTCTCAGTTTCAGGCACTGAAGAGCCCCGATGAATGTGTCAAAAGATCTGGAACTGGGTCCAGAATCCAAGGCTCTTCCAACAGATAAAGTTGAAGGAAGGGGAACCAAATCTGATGAGGCCAATGAGGGACTATTAGAATGATGGTCCTTCCCAGGGCTTTTGCTTTTTGCAATATTTTGGGAATTGGTGGGAATGCATAGCGGAGACCCGGAGGACAATCGTGTACGAGTGCGTCCCTTGGGGCTTCTCCCGGAGGGGGAATCAGGACTACGTAGCTTCTGCATTTTGTACTCAAATGGTTGTCAAAAATGTTGCAGCAAGGCTGGCCCCACGTGCGGAAAATTCTCTCTGCTCTCTCTTTCTTGAGGGACCCCTCGTGAGGCAACAAAATTGCCCTGCTTAGTTTGTCTGCTATCACGTTAGATTTCCCCGGGATGTGCATTGCTATCAGAAAGCGCTGGGTGGATGCAGCCCACTGCCATGCTCTTAGGGCCTCACGACAAAGGGGATAGGACCTGGTTCCTTCTTGTTTGTTCAAGTACCAGACCACCGACATGTCCGTCTGAATCACAATTGTTCCCAGAGTAAGAGAGTCCTGGAAGTACTGCAACGCTAAAAGTACTGCTCTCATCTCCAGGATATTGATATGCAGATGGGTCTCTTGTTCGATCCATGTGCCTTAGGCTGTTCTTCCTGAAAATGCCCCCCACCCTCAATTAGGGAAGCATCCGTGGTCACTGTAGCTGTTGGTGAGGGTAAGACAAAAGGACGACCTATCGTTACATGAAGAGAGGTCAACCACCACTGAAGATCCTTTTTGCATGTGTTTGTGATTACGAGATGAGACACTGGGAGCTCTTGGTAACACCACTGAGTGAATAACAGCCACTGCAGAATCCGCATGTGCATGCGACCCAATGGTATCGCTAATACTGGAGCTGCCATCATGCCTAACAATTTTAGCACTTCTGAAGCTGGAGCCTTAATCTTTGGATATGTTGTGAACCTGCTGACAAAGTAGTAAGGCATTTTCTGCTGGAAACCTCAAAGTAATGGTGGTGGTGTCCAATTCTGCTCCGATAAAAACGATATGTTGCAATGGCGACAAGGCAGATTTTTCTGAATTTATTGTAACGGCCAGATGATTGCAAAGAGTAAGAGTGGTGTCCCTGGCTTGTATTAGCTGATGCCTGGTAAGGAAAGACTTTTCATGGGGGGGGGGCAGAATTAAATTTATTAGGCTTCCTAGGGACAGGCTCCATGGTGTCCAGCGACTCCCATGCCCTTCGTGAGACAACTCCATGAGCTCATCGAAGGGTGGAGACACCCAAGAGGTGGAGGGATGAGACTCAAGACTTCAGGAGAACAGACTCATCTTCAGTACGGTTGATGGACTTCCAGCCACCCCTCTGCCTAAGGATTTCTAATCTCAGCAAATGAGATATCCTCAGAGGGGGACTGTGGGGGCCCTTCTGATTCATCCAAGTCGGTATCGGATGTGAGAGACTCCTGTGGGCAGTCTAGGTGCTTCCTCTTACAGATTCTCTTCCTGGGAACCTCATCAGTGGGAATTTCTGGTGAGGTCATGAAAGAGCAGGGGACAACTAATGGGGCTTCCTGAGGCACAGGATCTCTACGCTTAGAAAGGATCTGTGAAGCAAAAGTGTACACAGGTGCTTTTGTGGAGGAGGTAGTTGGACCTGAAGTTGTAGATGTCTTAGGAGACATCACTCTCCTCATGGCTTCGAAGGCACCTCTGCTCCGATGAGAAGGAACCGCTGGATCTGAAGAAGCCACTGATCCCCTCAGCACCGGCACAGTGGGCTGCGAACCAGAAGTAGGGACTGAACTCATCAAAGCCGAGGCCCCGTAAGGCAAAGTCGGAACCATGTCAGTCCGACTATCCTCCCCGGACCAGACAGGAGAGTGTCGGCTCCTAGACTCCTCAACTGGCACCAAGGAAGTCCGAGTAAATGGAACAGGTGTCGGCTTCGAAGGCTCAACAATCATCAGGTCCGTCTCCTCTTGGTCCGAAGGGCCAGTATGGCTCGGAGGAGGAAAAGTCGTTGATGTCATTATGGTTTTAGGCTCCGAAACCACCTGGGTCGGAGCCGACAAAAATTTAGCGAACGCCGGTGCCTGTAGCAACTTCTGCACCACACGATCCACATCCAAATCAGACAGGCTGATCGAGGACCAAGATGAATGGATGGATGGAGGCACTGACTGCAGAAAAGGTGACTTTAGTACTTCGGATACCAGTTCCAGGACTGGGTACCGGCTCCGAACGCTGTGGAGCCGATGTCGACTCTTAGATTTTTTTTACTTCCAAAGACGAAGAAGCCTTAGAAGACTTTGAAGACTTACTAGATGTACCCTGGTTACTCAAAATTTCCTGAAACGAAGGTTTAAGAAGTCCACTATATACGGGTTTTCTTTTTCACTCCTGAAGAACCCTGGATGAAAAAGAATGACAAATGGAGCAGCTTTCCTGTAAGTGGAAGGCTCTAAGGCAATACACACAATTAACGTGACTATCTGTCTCAGACATTTTCTGTCCACATTTTGGACACTTTTTAAATCCTGACTTGGGATGCTTATCCTTATCAGCCATAATGAAGTATACAGAATCCAACAAGAAAATCTACTGTACTTTAAAGAGATTAGCCACACCCAAACAATGGCAAAGTTAAACTAGTAAATCTAAGTTTGCTAAATAAGCCCTAAATAACAAATGGGCTGAACTGACTAAACTGTCACTATTCAAAAAGCACACACACACTACTTATTTAACTACAAGCTATATAAAATTGTAAATGCACACCAAAGGGAAAGGGATACTAAAGGCCTATACAAAAAAACGAAGGCCAAAAAGATAAGAAAATATCTACTGACAAGCTCTGAAATCTATAACTATTCAAGACTAACTCTAACTAGATTTAGAAATAACAATTTTTAAAGGTATTTATAAAGATATTATCTGAAAAAGAATTATACTAACCCGAGCTGTGCAAGGAAAGTACAGTTGTGTACACTTACCATAAATGTAGATGTTCGAGTGTATTTCACTGTTGCAGTCATCACATTTGGGTTATCTGCCTGCAGGTAGCCCTCAGCCAGCCTGAATATCAGTCTCTTCGGATTTCTGCGTTGGATGCTTTCGATTCTTCTTGAGTCAGGTCTTCAGGGGTATAAAACATGCAGCCGACGCCATTACATCAGTTTTTCTTGCCCCAGATGTCAGGTGCCCCCACAATAGGAAGCAATTAAATAGTATGGTAAACCCCCATCAAAAAGCAAATACACAAGAAAAAAATAAATATACCAACAAGAAGGAAAGGTAGAGCCAAGAGAAGTCAGGGGGCTGGAGGGAGGGTAACCAGGACTGCAACAGTGAATACACTTGAACATCTACATTTCTGGTAAGTGTACATAACTGTACTATGCTCTTCGTGTTTCACTGTTGCAGTCATCACATTTGGGTTGACTCCCAAAGCTAAGGAAGGGAGGAGGAAGTTGAGGAGCATTAGGGCCAGCAATTAAGCCCTGCAAGACTGCAGTGGCAAATCCTGGATTTAGAAAAGATAGGCATGTGGTACTGCTTGGTGAAGGTATGTACAGAGCTCCAGGTAACAGCTTCTAGGATGTCCCTGGTAGGAACTCCTCTGAGAAATGCCACAGAGGTAGATGCAGCCCTGGTGGAATGTGATCGTATCCCCTGTGGGGTAGGTTTTCCATGGTGCTTGTAGCAGAAATTAATGCAATGGGCTATCCAATTGGAAATGGTTTGCTTTGAAATAGCCTTCCCCTCTGCCCCTGCAGCAAAGCTAACTAGCAGCTGTCCAGATTTTCTGATAGGCTTAGTCCTGTCCAAATAGAATCTAAGTTGTCTGTGCACATCCAGAGAGTGCAGTATTCATTCCCCTTTGTTTTGTGGATTAGGGAAAAAAGTAGGCAAATGAATGGACTGATTTAGGGCCACAGTAGACACCACCTTGGACATAAAAGAAGTATTAGTCCGAAGGGAAACCCTGTTCGCATGGAAGATAATGAAGGGGTTCCACTGCCATGAGGGCCTGTAATTCAGACACTCTTCTTGCAGAACTGAATAAGAAGGAAGGCTGTTTTCCAAGAAAGGAATTTCAGCTCTGCTGTAGCAGCTGGCTCAAGGGGGGGGGGGGGAGTGAGCTTTTCCAATACAAAGTTAAGGTCCCAGGCTGGAGTGGGAGATCTCCTGGGGGGGGGGGGTCTTACATTTTTGGCACCTCTAAGGAATTGCTTTAGCAAGGGGTGAGAGAAGAGGGGTGGGCTCAGTATTATAATGTGCTGAAATTGCAGAAGAATTAATTTTAATTGACGAGAATGCCAGGTGTTGTAATAGCAAGTCCTGGCTTTCTGCCTGAATCAGACAATCGTCCAAGTATGGGTAAATATGAATATTTCTCTGCCTGCAAAATGCAACGGCTGGAGGTAGACACTTTGTGAACACCCATGGCGCTGCAGATAAATCAAAGGGAAGGGCAGAGAACTGAAAGTGCATGGAGCCCGCCCTGAAACGTAGGTATTGTCTGCAGGATCCTCTTATTGGGGTGTGCAGGTAAGCTTCCTTTAAGTCTAGGGTTGCCAGCCAGGGATCCTTGGCTAGCATAGAAAGGAGCTGTTGCAGAGTTAGCATTTTGAATTTTGGAACCACCAGAAAGGTGTTGACAATAGAGAGGTCCAGGATAGGACGCCAGGAGTTGTCTTTTCTGGGTACCAGGAAAAAGTCTTGAATAAAAACCTTGTCCCCTTTGTTCTGCTGGGATAGGTTGAATAGCCCCGATACTGAGAAGAGAGAGAACCTGCTGTTGGGCCTCCGCCCATTGATTTGGGGGTAGGTCTGGCAAAGCACTTGGGGTTGGTAGTGTGTGGAAGTGGAATCTGTATGCTTGGGAAACTATGTTCAAAACCCATTTGTCCTGGGTAATGAGTTCCCAGATTTTGCATGCAGGGCGAGCTTTCCTCTTAAGGGAGCAGTAGTTGAGCAGGGCTTGGAAGGTTTAAGGTTAAGTCATTGTGCCATTTTTCTGTAGGGGGTGGCTTACTACTCCCTGCTTTGAGAGTGGGAGCCCCCCAATGCTTAGATCTGTGTGTAGTCTGAGACTGCAGCCTAGGTGGTCTGCTGTTCCTGGGGTTGGATTGAGAAGGCCTGGAAGGGACTGGAAGAGACCAGTTCTTTGAAGGCCAATGCCTCCTGAATCTGGGAGGCTGTACTTGTAGGAAATCTAACAGTTTGCATAGATTTAGCTTTTTCCTCCATCCTTTTGAGGACGACTTCTGCTTTGTTGCTAAAAAGGCAGTCTTGACTTAAGGGAGCATCCAGTAATTTAGCTTTAACATGACCTGGCAAGTTTTGTTCCTTAAGCCAAGCATGCCTTCCAAGTACAGACCCAGTGACAGCAGCCCTGCAAGATGCTTCTAAAGCGTCAAAACCACATTGTAAAGTATGTTTACAAACTTGATCTGCAGAATGTATTAAATCTTGCAATTCTTTGTGTTCAGCACAGTCAGGAATTAACATAATTTTCTGTCTAAGTTGTCCCATAATATGCTGCCGATACTTTAACATATGAAACTGGCAATTTAAAGCCCTAATGACCAAAGTAGCAGAAGTGTATACCTTCTTACCCCATCTGTCCAAGGCTCTAAAATCTCTATCAGAAGGGGTCGGATTTTTGGCAGCAGTAGCCTTAATGCCTTTTGGTCCTTGGGAAATGGTCCCTGGATCCACAGAAGGATTCTTGAAGAGGAGCGTGAGAGAGTCAGGTACTCTCTGTACTACCTGTCAGGTTCTCTCTGTACTACCTGTCAGGTTTTCTGGGAGCTGGAGGTAAAGTGTCTGGGGTAAGGCTAGATTCCAAGAAAGCATCACCTACAATGTCCAGAACAGGAGGGATAGCTAAAGGCCTGTGTTGAGGTAGGAGTAAGAATTCTGTAAGTCTCTTTTTGGACTCATAGTAATCCTGGCTTTCCCAACGGAAATGCTCCCTAAGAGTATGCAAGGTTTCACCGAAAGAAAAATCTTCTGGAAGTGAAGCAGAGGGAATGGAATCCTCTGCATCAAAATCCTCATAAGTAGATAAGGGCAAATCCTGGTAATCAGAAGGAACAAAAATATCAGATTCTTGATCAGAAGAATCAGAAAGAAAATCAGTTCTAGGTGTCTTAGAGGGGGAAGGCTGACTTCCCCTAATTAAGGTAATAAGGTCTACAGACATTCTAAGCATTTGTTTTTGAGGCATATCGGCCTGAACCTGCAGTTTGGTCATTGGTTTTCTAGGCGTAGTGCGAGTTTTTGGTCTGGATGAAAACAATGGCGTTGGTTTAATATGAATGTCGGTAGGCCTGAATACACCCTCAGAAGCCGGTGCCTGCACAGCGACTCCGGACCCATCCAAGGTGGAGACATCCGCAGGTTCCACAGTCGAAGAAGCATCTCGTGGCACACAGGACTCCGAATGGGTCTCAGCAGAGGCCTGCGAATCTGAAGTAGCGGGTATCAGGGGCTGCGAAAGCACCTCACTGAGTACCAGCAGACTGGCAACTAGCTTAATGGAAGCGTCGTCAGCAGTTTTGGACCTATGCGGTCTGTCTCTTTCTTTATCCTTACATTTTTTTTTCGGAAGATCGGTAGTCAGATGGCTTAACCAAGCCATTTCGGAGTACACAGATCAAGTATGAAAGTAATTGGCTGCAAAAATAGCCAGACGACGAATAGTTCAGGCATTGAACAAGGCACAAAACTGACGAGGGACGTCTTGGTCTGGGCCTAAACAGGGGATGCAGTAAGAATGAAAATCTCTATGAGGTATTTGCTTTCCACAGGTAAGACAATTTTTAACTTTCACTGACATCAGTTAGAGCAAGAAAAAGGATCGCCAATGGGGTACTTATCTTTTTTTAAAGACTTTGGGCCTGAAACTCTAAAACGAAAATTTCAGGAGTCTGCAGACCGGCACTTGCGAACTGCTTCTGCTACCGCACGGCAAGAAAGACTGATGTAATTGCGTCAGCTGCATGTTTTACACCCCTGATGACCTGACGTCAAGGAAGAAGCGACAGCATCCGATGCAGAAATCTGAAGACTCTGGTATTCAGGCTGACTGAGGGCTACCTGCAGGCAGATAACCCAAATGTGATAACTGCAACAGTGAAACATTAAGAACATCCTCCTATCTACTGCAGCGGCAAACTAGATTTGAGGTAACTCTTAATAGGGACTTGGCCTCGAGCTGTCTTAAGACCTCGAGCTTTGTACTAGGCTGACTCGGAGCAGAGGATCGGCTCCGAACCCATCTGTAAGAATGAACGGTGAAAAAGAACAACTTCACATCATAAGAGTTTGTATGTATACTGTTTATCATGTATACTGCTGTACTTTTTTTACTAATGGGACTGACCAAGAAAATACATTTTATAAACAATTTACTAAAGAAATCAGGCTTTTTTTTTTAAATCTTAAGAGGTTACCAATATTCTGACAAGATATTCTTTGCTGTAGCGAAAAGACACTGGATAATGTGTGCAAAAATAATGGTACATTTAACACGGGGATACATGACTAACTTTGCAAATGCATGGCAGCCATGAAACCAAAAGCAGAAAACACTGTAAACATACCCCTAAAGTTCTCTTCCCTGTTTTTTTTATCTCTAGGAAAAAAAGGTGAGAAAGGCGGAATCATTCCTTTGAGGCTAATCCTCTATTTGTACACACATCCCTGAATTTGTTTTACATAAAGTTAGAGCTCTAGATGACTAATGAAGTAAAGCTGAAAGCTGCAACCTGTGTTGATGTTACTATGAAACAAGAATACATTTTCTTTCTGCCATCCTTCGTAGGACAGGAATGATGAAACTGCTGAGAGGGCCTTTCACTTTAAGGGAGCACTGGTGATGATACAGCTCATCGGTTAACATATATCAAAATGAAAAACAAAAATTATTTCCCTCATAAATCTGTAGGTGAGCAAGCAGAGGAAATTAGCAAATGCAAGAAGCACATCTGTAAAACAAACATGGATTCCATATCTATGTGGTTTGCTTTGATTTTAGTCTTGGTGAGGACAACACAGTATTGTATTTTTAACTATACGGGTCAAATTCACATAACTTTTCTTTATAACAGTTTATGCTAGACCTGGATAGGATACTTATTTCATTAAAAGAAACTTCAAGCTCAACATTATTTCTAGTAATCTGATAGTAAGGTTAAATCTTATGATATAATAAACTTAAATTCTTTCAATTTTTTTCCCCTAAAGTTTATTCTCATCTATGTGAATGAAAGATGGTGTTGCTCTGATAATCTAGAGTTCCTGTCCTTAAAATGCAGACCCTTTTATGTACCTAGAGAACTAAGTGGAATATATGTAACAGTGGTATACATTCCACCCAGTGCAAACACCAATGAGGCCCAGAGCAATCATTATAACTATCTGGAAAAACTCAGACTTTGCACACATGGTTGCTGGCGATTTTAATCAAGCAGATCTGAGAGAGGTGCTACCCCCACTACCAATTTGTAGATTTTTCCAACAAGGGGTGCAAACATTCTGGACAAAGCACATTCCAACATTAAAGGTGGCTACAGAGCAATACAACAACCTAACTTAGGACGCTCTGACCATCTTACCATCATGCTTCTACAAAACCCACAGTTAAGCAAATCAGTGTCTGGCATGATGGGGCTTTGGAATGTTTCCAAGACAATTTTGATAGTACCTGCTGGGACATTTTCAAAGAGGCAGCTATGTCAGATGAACAGGTGAACATATATAACATAGAAGCAGTAATAGCTTACATAACTTGTGTGTGTTGATTATGTATCTGGCATCACAATCAGAGCAAACCAAAAGCCATGGTTCAACAACAAAGTCTATGACCTCCTGAATGCAAGAAATGCTACATTCAGGGCCAAGGACAAGAAGGGTCTCAGCGAGGCTAGAGCAAACCTAAAAAGGGGCATTAAAGAAGCCAACGGGGAATATGGAAAGAAATTATAAAGTCAGTCTGCAGACTTGAGGGACAGCAAGAGTCTTTGGCAAGATACAGCAGATTATCGATCAGCTCAGTGTGAACACATTGAATTCCTGGACAGGTTGAACTTCTTTGGCAGACTTTAAGAGAACAACATGGCTGCTAAAAGGCTACCTATCGACCAGGAAGAGGGGGGTGCTCAGCCTCAACTCCAATGAAGTGAGATCTCAACTTAAGAAGGTGAACCCCAGGATGGCTGCTGGTCCTGATAAAATACTGGACAAAGTATTTAAAGGTTGTGCAGACTAACTATGCTCAGTTCTAATTAATATTTTCAACATCTTCCTTAGTTTTGGTAAAGTTCTCCCTTGCTTCAAGGTGGTGAATATTGCCCCCCCCCCCCCCCCCCCCCAACAAAAGTTAATCCAGCCTGCCTGAATAGCTGCAGACTGGTTGCTCCAACTTCAAATGTCATGAAAAGCTTTGAAAGGCTGAGTAAAAGGCATCTGTCGGCTAACCTTCCATCCACCTTCGACCCTCTCAGTTCACTTATCAGGCTAACAGATCCACTGCGGATGCTATTTCAATAGCACTCCACCTCTCAAATGATAATCTGGAGGGAAAAAAAACAACTATGACAGGCTGCTGTTTAAGAACTTCAGCTCGGCATTCAATACAGTGGTTCCGATGCAGCTTACTGACGAGCTTGTACATCTCTGAGTTAAGCAAGCTCATGTGCAACTGGATCCTTGACACTGTGACAAACAGACCACAGAAAACATGTGTGGGCATCAACACCTCAGGATGCATAATACTAAACATCGATGTTCCTCAGGGTTGTGTGTTAAGCCCTCTGTCGTTCACCATCCCCATCAACATCGATGTTCCTCAGGGTTGTGTACTAAGCCCTCTGTCGTTCACCATCCCCATCCATTACTGTTCTGCAAAATACAACACCAATTGCATCATTAAGTTTGCGGGTGATACTACGGTTGTGGGCCTCATCAAAGAGGAGGACGAAAAAGCTTTCAGAGACCAGGTCTACTCATTAACTGACTGGTGTGCTAAGAACAACCTTGACCTGAATTTCAATACAACAAAAGAAATCATTACAGACCTCAAGAAAAGGTCAACACCACACTCACCGCTCATGATAAATGGTGAAGAGGTGGAAAGGTTCAAATCTATAAAGTTTTTGGGGGTGTACATTTCAGAGGATTTTTCTGACTGTGAATACTGAACAGTTGGTCAAAAAGGCACACCAACGTCTACACTTTCTCTAAAGGCTCAAAAAAAAAAAGCTCCCACCTACTGTTCTCACCATATTCTACAGAGGAGCAGGTGAAAGCATTCACACTAGTAGCTTCATAGTTTGGTTTGGGACCAGTACAACAGCAGAAAGAAAGAATATACAGAGTGGTGAGAGTTGCCGATAAAATCATGGGCACCAACTTATCACTCCAGGATCTCTTCGCAGCAAGAAGCATTAAATGTGCATCCAAAATAATTCATGACCCATCTCACCCTGCACATGGCTGTTTTACACAACTGTCTTCCGGGAAGAGATACTGAAGTATCCACTGCAGGACCACCAGATACTTAAACAGCTTCTACCTAACAGTGTTGTGACTTATAAATTCTGATACCAGCCACTGGTTACTTAGTCAGTAATCACTCAATACATAGCTCAGCTGAAAAGTGTGCGATATCTTTTTTTATTCTTTGATGTAGCAATACATTTTCTTATTCATGTGCAATTGCCTGCTGTCTGATGCAGATGAACAAAGGAAGACCATCTTAACGTGCAATCCTACTCTGTCATGCTGCTATGTACAGTAATCTTATGACTGACTGACTGACTAGGGGGCTTGTGTCTTTTTGCTGTTATTGAATTATTTATTATTCTGTGGGGCTTGCATGGAATATCTTTTTTAAATTGAAATGTTATACTGCTGTCCTTATCATCCTTGCTTCCTATGTACTCTGTGGTGAGTTGATACTCGGAATTTCACTTAGGTTGCACTTGTGTAGTCCTAAATGACAATAAAGTTTACTTTGAGTGTCATATGTTCTTATTTTCCACCTTCCTCAGCTACTACTAAGGATAAAATTTACTGTCCTGCTTCCTGAAATTCAACCAACACACCCCACAGCTTCCCAGTGGTGGTCCTGGATGTAACATTTCAAGGAGACTACTGACAACTGGCACAAGGTGAGGGGGGTGGGGAACCTTTGAGGTAAAGGCACAAGAAAGTGGAAGCCATTATTCAGCACTGGCTAACAAAAGGGTGATGTATAATGTTACTGGATACTTGACACTGTGACAAACAGACCACAGAAAACATGTGTGGGCATCAACACCTCAGGATGCATAATTGACAATGGAGTGGGATACTGCATTGTCAAATTAATATATTGTTTCACTGTAACATGAAGAGCTGCCAGGTCAGCTGGCATACAGTGATAAAGCCCCGACTACAAACCAGGCAGAAACTAGGCCACCTGCTGCAGCTGGCAGGGAGGAGGAAGTAGTGATGCAGCCTGGCCAGATCACCTCTCTTTGGGGGGTGGTGCACATGTCAAGGCTGCTTAGTCTCACAGTAAGATTCCCCAGTGGGGACTAGAGAACCAAATGGGAATGTTTGCTTCAATGGGCGGGGCAGTCTAGAGTCTAGAGGAGATGCTTCACTTGTGAACGTAACCTACACTGAAGCCCACTGCAAGTTCAACCCTGAGGTAGCTTACTGGTCATATGCACTGGGGTTAGGTATTAAGCAGAAAGCCCCTACCCTCAATTCATGGATGACTGACCCACTCTCTGCCATAGGACATTTGCCTTTCTCGGAATGAACAGTGAGTGAGTGGAGGGGGTGTCTTGATAGTCACAACAACAGAGGAAAACAAAGAGCAAAAAATAAAACATCCTGCTAAGGAGCAGCAAGGAATGCAGCAGTGAATCTCTTGGCCTCAACCAGAAGTCACATAACAGATGCTAGGCCCCACACACATTCAATGGAGAACAGACAACTACACCATCCCCCAACCCTCCGGCAAGCCCTAGTCCCTTCTCAGACTCTGATCACTGGTTGCACAAATTGCCACAATGTCTCTGCAGTAACAGGCTGGTCAAAATCAACTTAAGGCAGAGTGGTAGTGTGTGATCCGAATAATCTGCAGCTGATGAATGGCCATGATGCTAAACCAGCAGCCAAGGGAAGGGAGGGTATAAGCAGCCACAGATCTAGTCATGTCTTAAGAAGGACAAGAGCAATTTTGTGCTGCAATGATGGCTAGGGAAAGCCACTCAGGAAGATGAAGACTCAACAAACAACTGCAGTATACACCAAAACAGATGCTGGGTACATGTGGAATTACATATGAACACAACCATTCAGATCACTGCAAGTCACCACCACTGGAATGTGTCAAAGCTGAAAACAATGTGCAACTAGTGTGACAGTAATATTCTCCCCTGCCACTATAGAAACAAATGGGGTAACAGAAACCATCTGACATACTGATGAAGATGAAGTTAGCATCAAAACTGGTTTACTTTGTCCCTGTATTACGGAGTGGATTAATAAAGGATTTACACCATCTTACTTGCAATTTGCTTCTGTCTGACATGCTGAACTGTTTGGTGTTTCCTTTGTGTTCTCTGAAATCAACATAACCTACTGTAAAAGCTGCTTCTTGGACACAGGCAGAAACTAACCAGTTCAAGCTGCAACTGACAATATCCATGCTAGCCAATTGAAACAGTTTTGTTGAGGCCTAGCTAAAGGTAAAGGATGTAATCAGTCTGCTTTTATAGGGCAAGAGAGCTTGCAGGCCTGGAGCTAGGAACAATAATGTCCCACCAGGACAGATCTCCCAGGATGGAAGGATCACTAAAGCCCCAACCGTACCTGCTTATTCTTGAATTACAAACTTACTGGGTTTTGCCACTGTTCTACAACAGCATTCCTTATAGACAAATTTTCTGGTTTTAAGATAGCTGGTTGATGGTTGTTATATGCCCTCTGTCCATACCTCTCAACCTCAGACATCAAGAAATCTGGATAAAGCCATTAATAAAGGTGGGACAAAGACCCAAAATAGGGACAAATTTTACATTTTGCTTTTACAAACTTAGAAAGTTGATAGAATAACAGGTTTTGCATTAGCATGAATTTTCTGAAGGGTATGAAGTCTGGAACTGAAATGATTGTCGTTATTTTCTAACTTCAATCGTTAATGATTTGACACTAATTTGTTAGAAAACCACAACTTTATGAAAAAAGGATAAAAAATATGAGGCAAAAATCTGGACATTCTGTGAAAATCTGTACAGTTGACAGGTATGCCTCTGCCCCAGTATCAAAATATGTTAGCGTTTTAAGAAAGCCATAAAGCTACTAGATCAGCACTGTTAAAATCAATGCAGTCCTTACAGAAGGAACTTGATGATTTGCTTCCACTCAGAAAAGACACAGATCGGTAGTCCCGAGACAGATTTTGTTTTTCACAGGCATACCACTTATTAATGATAGTTTCTGGAAACATTCATGGAAGCCAGAAAACATAACTACCAACATAACCAATACTGAGCAAAAAACAACAAGCACAACACAAGGCATATTAAAAAAAGTTTCCAAAATCGGTGCTTATTGTTATCTGAAGTCAGAATGGAAAGAACAGTCAGGGATACATGATGACTGCCAAAAAAGAAATGAAGATGGAAAGGGCTGTTTCCCCTTTTAGCCAAGCATCACACCAATGCCCTGGGCAGGGGAAGAGATAGTTCTTCAATGTTGCCATCCAAAGATCTGTACAATTTAGAACAGATGTGTGGCTAATTACCATGCCATAATCAGTTCTTTCGAGGTTAGGAAATAAATGGGCAGAATTGCAGTGAATGACCACATCAGAAGCTGTACAAACTAAGCGGTCATCTATTGACCTATGGGGATTAAAAAACTGTACAGTCCACAAAGAAAACATCAATTCCAGTAAAAATTGGTTAGACAAAACAAGTACCAGAAGTGTTTACTAGATAACTAGGCTAATCTATAGTAAAGTGTCATAGCAAAGATAAGCTGATGCATTTTCGCTATTCTCTCTGCCTAGTTACTTTTATGAATGTACATTAAAGTAGTGGTGTGTTCATGTACCTTGGTGGCACACAGGTTTGATGTGTTTGCTCTAATCTCGTCTGTCTGTCTTTCAGTGGGAATCATGAATGCAGTAGGGGAAAACGTTACTGCTCTAGTACTGTCAGTTCCTACATGCTTCGAAAGTGGAGGGGCTATGTTCTCGGCTTAGCTGACACATACATGCACCTCACTGCTGTAGTCCATTTCTCCATTCCAATTAAATACTGTCTGTGATGGAAAAAAAAAAAAACAGGGAACAAGCATATTAAAACTATTTGCATTTACTGATGCGTCACTTGGAAATCTGCCTAATAAACAAAGTGGACATTTCTTTGTGTAAAAGGAAGAAAAGGAAAATTCAGCTGCAGTGCACTAGGTCACTCTTACTAACATCTCATGCCTTCCCATAGCATGGAGTCTGCCCCAATTAAATCTTAACGGGATAAGCAGTGACAAACCCCATCCTTAAGAACTCCCACCTGCACTGCTGAGTGAGAGTTCCCCATGGCATGTCCTGTTACCTCCTTAAGCCACACTTACTATCCCCCATCTTCATTGTCTCCTCTCTCGAATCATACATGCTTCACTGGTAGTAGCTTCATTGGTGACTTCACTTCATAATCCATTTTCTATTACACAAACAGCCTGTCTGACCAACCTTGTTTATGGAGCTAAAAAACAGCACAGTGGCTCAGAGGTTACATTTTCTGCTTAACAGAGTCATGGTCCAAGGTTCAATACTCACCTATGGTCACTGCCTCTGTGGACTCAACATGCTCGCTGACTGGGTCCTCTCAGCTGTACATAAAATACTGCATTACCCTTCACATTGCAGTCCAGGTCATAACTGAAAAGGGTCTGAGAAGGACCAGTTCACTTTAACAAGCCAACAAATAAAATAATAAAGTACATGACACAATATATTCTTTCACCACCAGTTTCAAACTTTTGCTATGCAGGTAAGGTTAAGTTTGACTGGTTTATACTCTGACATATTTTGCTTACAATTTTTTTTGTGTGTTTTTAACTTTAGGGTACAACACTGATTTACGCATGCAAAACATAACTTAATAGTTAAAATACAATGCACCTGCCAAGTCCACTCCAACTGAAAAATGAAAACACTTATTCACCTCAGTACTCTGAGGTAATCAGGCAATCAGTGGTTCACTAAACAATGCATCCAGCTATGGTACAATATTCTGACTGACAGCAATATAAACAGGAGCTTCTTTCTTTACCTGACACCCCCCCCCCCCAATTATGAAATATTCAGCCATCAGTTTTTGAAAGTGACCATGAACCATTCAGGAAAAAAGTGATGCAAGTCCAAAATGCTATGAAGCAATTCCAGACAAGATTTCAATCCTTCTTATGAGATGCAAACATTTGGTTCTAATTTACTTTAGGCAGTAAGATTCAGACCTGAAATTATGTGAACACATACTAAGACGGCATGCCCTTTTAATGAACCCCAACTTCTGAAGACCTGGGCTAAAAAAACACTATGCTAGACACAGGTGGAGACATTCTTTATGCAGGAATTGCACTAGTCTGCTGTCAACATGAAAGACAGACTTGTTATTCAGCTCTCGTTTTCTCGTCATGTCTGTTGGGTTGTTGGCAGAGATTTCCTGGCACTATGACACACTATGAATGCCAGGAGACCTCCTTGTGTGTGCCAATGAAATTCCTGTAATACCGATAAACACACACCAATATTACCATCTGCTGTTAATCATTCCTGGGATCATCTTTACAATGGTGAAAGGGAATGAAAGTAATAGAAGAGAAATGAAAAGAAAAATGCAAGAATGTTTACGTAGAACAAGAGCTCTGGGTTTGTTGGCATCTACAGAGCACCATGGCCTTACCATAAACAGCAAACAGAAGACGACATGGTAAAACCTGATGAATTCTGAGCAGCACATAAGCTGAACTCTAGGACTTACAAGCATATGATTGCTGGCAGAAGGAGACACTGTTTGCAGTTATTGTATCCAATCCCTTCCACTCATCCATCCAAACTTCATTTCCCCCCATCTGTCTGAAGCTCTCCTGAAGGCATCAGCTGCACTGCATTCTGTCAAGCACTATGGTCACACATTAATCTGCTAATAGCATCCTCCCAGACAGGTAAATTTCCTGAGATCCCAGCTGTTGATTCCACCCTCCTACCTTTTCTTATCCGTTCCACACCTCACCCATACCTTTTCATGATGTTGTGCATCCACTGCACTGTGCAGAATTGCAGCCTCCCTTCATTATCTAGTTCCTCCATCCTGCCTGTTTTCCTCTGTACTATTTCATGTAATACTATGCCCCTTCAGTTCTTCACATGTAGGCCTGAAGAATGGTCTCTGACAGACTTACTTATTGCTCTCAAAGTCTCTTCCTATCAGTAGGGAATAAAGTACTCTGTTATTTTAACTACAGCCTTTTCACTCCATTTTATGAACCACTGCTACCACCTCTATCCGAGCATTTTCTTGGTACTGCTACTTGAATTATTCTCAAAGTCTTGGTTTCACTGTGCATTGATGTATCACATGTACAGTATCCTACAAGTCAGCATGGTATCTTAACAGCAACCTCTCAGCCTATTTTGTCAGTTTCCCTAGAAATCTCTCCCTAGGCTCCCAAAGACCGTTTGTCACAGTCTTTACCTTGGCAGCACCAGCGTACACTTTCCTATAGATAGATGATGCACATAAAAGCTCTGACACACAAAATACAGATTTATTAGTATAAATATTTGAAAGCAATGCTACAGTAAAACACTAACAGCACAAAAGGTCCTGCTGATTCTGCCAATACTAGGGTCTCCAGTTTGATCCTGATCTGTGAATGCTGTCACAGGTTTATCAGTTTGATTTTGGCCTGTGCATGCTGTCACGAGTGGTGATTTACAGACTTAACCCCATGTTGATATTTTGTACACACATGTACTTGTGTGTGTGCACACGCATGTGCAGATTATTGTTAAAGAAGTGACGAGTGGCATCTGACTGTAAGGGGAAGCTTATTCCACAACATTAGAAGGTCCTGTGTAATAAATCTGTCAACTTTTTTTTTTTTTTTTAATATCATTGAGATTTACTTTCAGTAATTGGTTCCCTGAGCTGCACAGCTCTCAAATGTCTCAATTTTTGACTTATATTTTTGGTCTGTGTCTCATAAAACTGTAGTTTTCTGGCAAATCACTGAGAAATTAAGTCAGAAAACAATGGCAGACATTTGATTTTTAGACTTCATATCCTTCTGAAAATTCATGTTAATGCAAAACCTGTTCATCTATCAACTTAAGTTTGTAAGAGCAATACTAAAAAATGTGACCCTATTTTTGGGCCTTTGTCCTGCATTTATTTGTGGCTTTATCCAGATTTCTTGGTCTAAGAGGTTGAGAGATATGCTGATCTGATGTTCACTTCTTCAGCATTATGCTCCAGTCAAATGAATCACATAAGACACTGCATTATAGACCAGGCTGAGGTCCCCTCTAAGTAACCTATAAGAAATAAAGGACATAATGACCATTCCAATAGGCTTCAATGACTTACTGATACAGAAATGATTGCGTGATCACACCAGTTAAAAACACACTACACCTCCACCACCATGTGGCAAGAAGTCCACCCCCCCACACACACCACTCATACACATCAATTCTAGAGAAGTCCAAAACCAGTAAAATAGTTGGATGAAGCACACCAGGACTCATAAAAATATAACTTATTGAGCACTTTCGTCTTTTTAAATAAAAAACTTAATCAGAATAGTATATAAATCGATTACATGTTATTCTGAAGTTTTTTATTTTAAAATATTTATAATTTATTGAGCGCTTTCGTCTTTTTAAATAAAAAACTTCATCAGAATAGCATATAAATAGATGATATGCTATTCTGAAGTTTTTTATTAAAAAAGACGAAAGCACTCAAATTATATTTTTATGGATCCTGGTGTGCTTCATCCAACTATTTTACTAATTCTAGAGAAGTATGATGAATGTGCATTGTGGTCTTGCACAAACAGTGATCCCACAGGGCCCAGGCATCTACTATTTGATCTACAACTAGCGACTGTGACCATTTGGGTTCCGGGACTAGGAACCCATCTCATCTGGTTTCTTGAACATGCTCAGAACCTTTCCTGCTGTCTTTCTGAATACTTAAAGCTTTCCAGCCTTTTGATTTTTTTCTAGTTGAAAACTGCTGTATCGTATATCTTTTCAAGATGCTTCAGGTGGCTTGTTTGAAAACTAGAAAATGCAGCACTGTATTTAGTAACATGTTGCGACTGTTTTAGTGGCATCATTTTGATGCTTAAACTAGATTCAGAACTCTCTAACTGTATTCAGTATATAGTCACTTCACATTAAATAGAAGATTTTTTAACCGTTATAAAATTTATACCTTAACTTGTAATTAACTCTGATCTCATCACTAGATTTTAAAATACTTGGATATATGGTCAATCAGGTAAACTGGACTTTTAAAATTTAGTAACATTACGCACAAATTTAAAAAGTTTTACTTTTGTATGTAACCAATACCTCTCGACTATCCTTGGTTTTCAGGGTCTTCCCTGGTTTTAGCTCAAAATTTTGCTCTGGTCCTCTTAAAAATGGCTATGGATTCCACTTAAAACTGACAACTGTTATGGCTTGCAGACTCTAATTTTTGTCAGCTCTCCCAGAGCTGGTATTCTTATCTGATTTTACTGATGTGGGTATGGCTTCTTCTATAATGTTTGGGGTGGGGGGGGGGGGGCACATTAACAGACAATGGTGTTATTAATACCAGCAGTTATTTTTTTTTTAATTTCAGAAATCTATGACATTCACTGAGTTCCCATTTAATTTTCTAACAATGAACAGCTTGCTGTTGTCCTCTATATTACTACAGTTTCATAGTCTGACCGAAATGACTGTTGAGTAAGCTCTTTCTGTATTTTCTTTAAGCTGTACTTGTTGGCACAGTAGATTTATGCAAGTGGTATATTTTTTACTGTTAAAGTTCCACCCCAGTGGCTTCTCTTTATATTACCAATACAACTAGAATGTCACACCAGTACATCTGGATGGACTGCTCATCTTCAATCCTTTTTTTTCTCATACACTGTGTTTTAACATGCTGGTCAGTGTGGGCATTTTCCCCAACTTGTATTAGTTAAGAACTTGTTTATGATGTTACATCTATATAAGCCAGAAAGGAGACAATATTTTCCAATTTATGATACAATTCTTAAATACGATGCAATCACAGTTGCTGTTTAGCAGTGAAGGGTGAACAATTGGGTGCAGCTCTTGTTATTTCAAGTGTATTCTAAAGTCGTTAGTATTACTGTGTCAATAGTATGGTAGTTTTCCAAGACTAAATTTAGATAACTGTAACTTCCCATAAGAGGACAACTACTTTTCACAGTCATTAGTAATGTTAGAAACCTTTCTGCAATCTCTGAGCATTCTGAATTTTGATTTATCTGCTGCATGCTGTTAAGCTACAATTCAGAGTTTTTTTCTATTAGCCTTGTCTTTAGTCTGTGAAAGTATAGTGAATTCCATGTGTTCTGTATGACATACAACAGTAGGTAAACCTAGGCAGAACACCTGGTACTGATGCAATACTGTTAAAGTTTTGGTTATGGTGCAGACACCAACATTTTCAATAAAATTAAATCCTTCCAACAACCCACTGCATTTAATAAAGTGTCTTCAACTCAATTTGCACTTTCATTGGTCTAAAAGAAAGATGCAAAGGGTTGGGGGGGGGGGTAACATAATGGTTAAGGTGTTTACCTTAGACACAAGGTACAGGGTTTGAATCGGTCTTTTGGAAAATTGGCTAGGCTTAAAGTACCACAAGGGCAAATAGCCTAATAGTTACTATGAACAATTAAGATAGAAAATTTCCTATTCCGCTTAAACTGAGGCAGAATACAATCCATACTCTGCAAAATAGGTAGGCAGGTCACACCTTTCATGTCATACCAGGCAGAAAGGCAATAAATCCATATGTACTTTGCCACTAGATGAAGGGTAAGATTTTAGCTCAAAACACAACTGGTATTCGAGAAGACAGACTGTCATTAAATACTCTGGGTTTTCTTGTCAGTGAGCACAGTAGACAGCCCCACTATAACATTTGGTATCACTGAATGTTGACTTCCTCAAGCCATTGACCCCACATGAAATGTGACCATGAATACCAGCCTTGGATTCTACTCACTCCGCTAGTTATCCCACTGCCCTCATCCTATAGGTTCATAGGTAGGTACTGAGCTATCTGCCCGAAGGCATATATTAGCCCAGCCACGTTGTGCGGTATTCACCGCCCCTTTGGTTACTTCCCTAGGCCCTTGATCTAGCAGCTAGTACCCTTGGCTTCTATCTAGTAGAGCTGCTGGTATGATCCCTGGTGTGAATTCTCTGTTACCCATCCACTCGTCAATGTTCCTCTTGAACAGTGACAGTGCCCTAGGGGCTCTGTCTTATGTAGGTCGGGACCTTGTTCCATAGCAAGGGAAGTCTTTGCGAAGGGAATCTATCCCTCCAGCATGTTCTATTCATTGTGCTGAGGTTTATATCCTTTGAGTGTGTAGCTCGAGTGGATTTGGTTTTGCTAAGATGCAGCATGTTCAACAGTTCTGGGTTGGACATGGCTCTGTATGTTAGACAGAGATCGCCTCTGAGAAGGCGGTATGCAACAGAGAAAAGCCTTAGTTTTTTTCAATCGTGCTGCATAGGGCAACTGTTTGAGGCCAGTAATCCTCTTGGTGAGGTACCTCTGTGGTCTCTTCAGTTGCTGGAGATGCCTAGCCAGGTACATTCCAATTGGTGCACTGTACTCAATAATGGGTCTGATGAGGGAAGAGTAGAGGGGCACCACTACATCCTTAGATCTTGATGCAAACCCTTTCATGATCAGATGGGTCACATAGGATTTTCTAACCACCTTGGCAACATGGTTATCAAAGGAAAGCCAACTATCTACTTGGGTCCCTAGATCCCTTATATTACTACTTCAGATTTCAGGGGGTTACCTCCTATGTGGTAGTTCGTGGGTACTCTGTTTTTTCCAAAGGGGATTACTACGCATTTTTTAGCATTTAGCTTGAGACCATGGCTTTGACACCATGCATCAGTCTCATTAAGGCCCTTCTGGAGGATATCCATGTCAGCCAGAGACTCTATTATAGCACCCAGTTTGCAGTCGTCCGCAAACTTGGTCAGCCACAGCCCTTCAGTGCTGAGAAGTATATGCCAAACAGGAGGGGCCCCAGGACAGAGCCCTGAGGTACACCGCTCATTACTGGTCTGGATTCGGACATAAATCCCGCTACTCTTACTTTGTGGGATCTGTCGGAGAGCCAGTTTGTGATCCATCTTGTGATGTAAGAGTTTATGCCCAGGTTGGTGAGTTTATCAATAATACCTGAATGGGGAATGGTGTCAAATGCTTCAGCAAGGTCAAGGTAAGCCATGTGTACCTCCTTTCCCTTATCTATAGCCTGAGTAACTGTCTCAAAGAAGTCCACCAGGTTCAGGAGGCATGATCTGCCCTTGACGAAGCCGAACTGTGTGGGGTCAAGTGTATGGAGGTTCCCAATCTCTCCATTTATGAATTCCATAATGATTCGCTCCTTTGCATTACAGATCAGACTGGTCAGGCTTATTGGTCAGTAGTTCCCAGGGTCAGTTGTGGGCCCACCCTTGTGCAGCGGAACCACCATTGCTGTGCGCCATTCTAAGGGCACATATCCTGTTGAGAGGCTGAGACTGAACAGGGTATTCAGATGCGGGATTAATTCATTTTGGAGCTCGCGTATGAGACAGCCCGGGACACCATCTGGTCCCATGGAGGCAGTGTTTTTAGCTTTAGATAGAGCCTTATTAACCAATGTATCAGTAATAATTGGAGTTATACAATCCCCTGGAATAGTAATAGGCCCTGTAGGTGGTGGTGGTGGGGGGGGGGTTGCACTGAACCTGTCAGCCAAGATGTTGGTAATTGTCAGTGGGGTCAGAGTATTTTGTTCCATTTTGTACTAGCTCAGAACAGACTTGAGCGTTGCCATTTAGGTTTTTGACGTAACCATAGAAGGCCTTGTGGTTATCCTTGGCAACTTTCTTTTCGAAACTGGCTTTAGTTGACTTGATGAGGGCCCTCAATTTCTTACTAAAGCTGATCAGGGAAGATTCTTCTACTTGACATTTGGCCTTTTTTTTTGTAGAAGTCTCCTCCTTTTATTGTATAGTTTGCTTATGGCCGGGGTCCACCAGACTGGTTTCTTCTTGCTTGAGGAAGGAGTCTTGGTTTTATTTGGGATAGCACGGTCCATGCATTCCTGAAGATGTTTATAAAGTGCCTTGGTGTAGGATTCGGCATCCTGGATATCATTATCCTTCTGCAAGGGAATAGTGAAGCTTTCCACTTCTGACGCAAGTAGTTTGAAGTTTGCTTTAGAAAGGTTTTTTACGATGGTTTCTTTGACTGGGGGAGGTGGAGGGGTGAGGACATCTAGGGTTATCAGTTTGTGGTCTGATCTGACCAAAGAGGGAGTGATAAAGGGTGTGGTACAATGGGCACCCATATTTGTGATGACTAAATCCAATATGTTGTCCCCTCTAGTGGGAGAACATACCAGTTGTTCAAGGGCATTTGAATTTATAAATTCTATGAACCGCTGGGCATAGGAGGTAGAACTTTGGTAGTTTGCCCAGTCTATACCAAGGTAGTTGAAATCACCCAAAATTATGGTGTTGGGTAGGACCTTTATATTTTCCAATGCCTCAAGGATTGCTGAGTGAGCATCTTGGGACATGGTGGGCGATCTATAACAGGCTACTTGAAATGTGGTTTTGCCTGCTGATAGTTGCGCATGGATGATCTCAGGGGCATCATGCTGCGCCACTAACCTGGAGATGTGAGTATCCTTGATGAATATGGATACACCTCCGCCCTTTGTACTTCGATCTGTTAACTGAGGCCAGAAGGTATGATATGAATTGTAACCTGGTACTGCTGGAGTGCTCTCTGGAGCCTTGAACCAGGTTTCCATCAACGCACAAACATTGATTTTTCTCCATACCGAGGAGTGCCTCAAGTGCGTGCATTTTGAGGTTGAGACTTCTGGCATTGAGTAGCATTACCCTTAGTTTTTGGTTACCTGTGCTGGTTCCAGTGGTTGGTTTGTCTTTTGAGCCTTGCCTAAAAAAGGCACTATGGGGACGGCAAGAGCCTTGGCCAGTATTCGAAAGCCTAGGGGTGACAGGTGCAAACCATCTCTGGTGAAACAGCGAGGCTTGTCTATCATGTCATCCCAGGCAGACAGATACTGGATCCCCTTAGAATGACACCAGAAGCTTAGCCAATTGTTGAAATTGATCATTTTGTCTTTGTATTGTGGTGGTATTCTAGGTGAAGGTAGTATGCTACTCAAGGTCAGGGTCATACCAGCTTGGGTTACATGATCAGAGAGCTCCTCAAGGTCTCTTTTCATGTAGTCCAGGGAGGTACGTCTTAGATCATTCACACCAACATGTACAATGACAGCATCATACTTGTACTTGTTCTGGAGTGACCTAAGTGCCTGTGTTATGTGGCAGATCCTAGCACCCGACAGGCAGCTGACAGTAACCTTCTCCTTGTTCAGCCTGGTGAGTGGAACATCTGTGTGCCTTACTATAGAGTCTCCTATTACTAGCGTGTTAGGTATGGTGTTTTGCCTTAGGGGCTGTCGTGAGACACACTGCTGAGGTGAATTATGTGTTTTCTGGCTTGTGTTTGGAGGTGCAGGTTGCTTGCTTGTCTGCTTTGGAGGGCACTGTTTCTTTTTCAGATTGGTACCTAGTGCCTCCGAATATGTTTTTGTGTATTTATGTGTATGTTTTGCTGGTGCTTGTTTTGTAGATCCATGTGTGACTGGTGCTGTGATGCTAGTGTGTCACTTCTCCTCTTGACTGTCTGTTACAGTCATGGGTTGAGAGCGCTTAGCCTCCAGTCTGGCTGTGTATTTGCATCTCTCAACAAGTGTTTGTGTCTAGAGGTAAGAGGAGAGGGTTGTCTGTATACATGAGGCAGTTGTGACATTGCCTCAGGATGCCTAATTCCACCAGATGAACTGGAGAGCACACCTGAAACTGACCTCTGGACATGCTTGGAAAAGTAAATTTCACTTGTCTTGCGGACAATCGAGGGTCTTATGCTGTATTATAATAGTGCTGTCTAGGAGATTTGGAAAATATTAGTGTTACCTAGGAGATTTGGACAAGTGCTGATTTGGGTTATGCAACTGCTGCAATAAGAGCAGTTGATTTGAAGCACTTGAGTTGAGGCTTCCCTAGTTCTAAGGGAAAATTTGCAGCTCAGACTATTTGGAGCCAGGTATAGTATATCCCAGCTAACCGATGCTGCTCTGTGCGCAAGACCACGCAAAAAGAGAGTTGCAGGGTTTTAAGACAGAGAGATAAAGGAGTTTGGAATTGACCCAAAATGGCCAATAAAACTACAGTTTATAGGCAGTAACCACTCCTACAGGGACAGGCAGGCTGCTCAGTGTTAACCACTGTCACTGGTGAACACAGAGACTTCCCTTTAGCCCAAGTAAACACTGGCCTCCAAGAAACTTACAAACAGTTCAGAACAGCAACTCTGTAACTGAACTTTTTTTAAATGATAGAAAGTGGGAAAATAGCAAGATTGTTTTGTTTTTTTGTTTTTGTTTAAGGATAGCAGAGACACACAAGTAGCAAACTAGTCAGAACAGTGCAATAAATGACCCCAACAAGTGTGTGCTAGGTCATAGGGAGGTAAAATGCAATTTTAATAAAAAAAACTATTTTAAATTAAGTGCAACACAAAAAATGCAATAAACAGGCTCTAGGTATGTTCTAAATACTGTTTCTAACACAGATATCAACTTTTGCAAGCAAGAAAACGCCGAAAAGTAGGCGGCAATGCAGTTTTTCTAAGAAATCAAGATCAACTAAAAACCCAGTGGATCAACAAAACTTCAGACAACTAACAAACTAAACTAAAAAAGCAGTGCAGACTGACAAAAGAAACTACTACTTACAATTCCAACAGAGCCACCATAATCAACCACAAAAGTTCTAGGCAAGTATTAATCAATTATTACACCCAGGTCAATCCATCACACCACACCCACAAGACACAGACCAAGAGAATCCAAAACAGACTGCTAATGCCTTTAATACCTATTTCACTGAGGCCATACAAAAGCTTACTAATCAGCTATCTACTCAGGACTTACCTATATCCAACCATATCACTAACCCACCCCGTCCTTTTCTCTTCCAACCAGTACCAACTACTTACATTCTAGCTCTCATCCAAAAGCTCAAACCATGCACTCCTTCAGCTGACAAGATTCCAGCTGAATACTTAACAAAAGGCAGCCAAATCTATAGCATACCCCATTTCCATTCTTATTAATAGAACTATCACTGAAGGACACATCCCAAGCATATGGAAGGTTTTGTTGTTGTGTCTTTTGGCTTTTCCCAGTTAGGGGTCGCCACAGCGGAACTCCGATCCACTAATGATTAGTAGTTGATTTTTACGTGCCGAGTTACCAGCCCTGACGCACAACCTTCAACGAAGGTACGCCCATTCACGCATGTATCCACGCAGAAGACGCTCTAGCTGAGAATCGAACCGGACAGCGTCTTACTGTGAAGGTCTCCCATATTATTCCCCTTCATAAGGGAGGTAACTCCACTGAACTCTCCAACTACTGTCCCAATGCCCTTCTGTCTCCCCTAGCTAAAATCATGGAAAAATGCATCCATAAACAATTGCTAGACCACCTAATCCAATATAACTTACTTTCCAACTCACAACATGGTTTCAGACCCTCACACAGCACTACTACTGCCCTTCTTTCCTTCACTCACTGTATCAACAAAAAACGTAACCTTAATAGGCTTTCCTCTGCACTGTTTATAGAGCTATCTAAGGCATTCGATATGGTAAATCACCAAATACTTATAAATATGCTCAAATCCCTGTCACTAGATGCATCTGCTATACAATGGTTCCAATCCTGTCTAGAAAACAGACAACAGGCAGTGCTTTGGCATAATATTCTATCTACCCATTAACATAGGGGTCCCCCCAAGGGTCTATATTAGGACCACTCCTATTTTCTATATTTATCAACAACGTTCACCTAGCAATCCCCCAAGCTACATGCATACAATATGCAGATGATTCAACACTTATATGCTCAGCCACATCCATACCTGAGCTTTACTCCCTCACCCAAAGACTCGACTACCAAACTACTTGGTATCACCATAGATAACAACCTTAACTTTGATACCCATATTAATAATACCTTAAATTCTGTTAACAGAAAACTGGGCTCTCTCTACAGAATCAAACCATTTCTCTCTCCTGCAGCAAGAATAACTATTGCTCACACTCACCTAATTTCTACTCTCCTCTATGCCTCACCCATATACACTAACCTCTCTAAAATCAACCTTAATAAAATGGAAAGTGCCTACAATAGCATAGCCAGATTTGCCACTGGAAACCCTTTCAGAACCCACCATTGTATTAACCTAAAGCAACTAGGATGGCTTGAATTACAAAATCAGCTTAAATTCCACCAACTTACCATTGTCCACAAAACCCTTTACCATCCTACACATACCCCTATACTATCTACCCTCATTGTCCCCTACAACAATCTTAAGACCTTACGTTTGTCACAAAGACTGCTGGTAAATATTTGTAAATCTAACAACAGGGCTGGAGACTCTCTTTTCTGTAATACTGCTGGAAAATCCTGGAACCTTCTTCCTACTGAACTTTCCTCTGTTCCCTCAATATCACTCTTCAAAAACAAACTAAAACTTTTTCTCAGAACATAGTGATTATGCCCTTGTACTAAACCTGACTGATATATTACCTTTCTTCCTTGGATCTACCTACGTTCCTCTTTTCTATATTCTTGTTCTTTTCCTTACTAACAACAAACTTATTCCTTTCTAGATCTTTTATTATCTCCTCAAAACTTCTTTAATTAAACCTGTTTTTAACACAAATTCTGGATATTGCAGCTCATACTTTTGTTGTCCTTTATGCCAACCTGCTTATTAATAACTTATCTAACTCAGCTGCTATCCTTTAAATGCTATATTGCAACTGCATCTGTATTAACCCGCGGTGGTGGTGCTGCGGTAGCGTTGTCGCCTCACAGAAAGACGCTGTCCTGTTCGATTCTCAGCTAGAGCGTCTTCTGTGTGGAGACATGCGTGAATGGACGTACCTTCGTTGAAGGTTGTGCACCAGGCCGGGCAAGCCGGTACGTAAAAATCAACTGCCAATCATTAGCGGACCGGAGTTCCGCTGTGGCGACCCCTAACCGGGAAAAGCCGAAAGACACAAACAAACTACACTAAGAACAAACTACCACTGAGATTATTCCTTGTCTTTTTTCTAGCAATGTTTAACATGAATTTAATCTTGTATATGTTATTATATTCGTGCTTCCTCAGAGCTTATCTCCCTGGAACAATGAAATTATTCCTAGTCTTTCTTTCTAGCAATGTTTAACATGAAATTAATCTTTGTATATGTGATTATATTTTTGTGCTTCCTCGGAGCTTATCTCCCCGGGCCTCTACTGAAAATGGACATATATGCAGTTAGACTAGCCCGGTCAACAAATGTAAACTAAATAAATAAATCAGAAGAAAATACTTAAAATCTCAAAAGTGGCTCCTTTCTTCTCTCAGCATTTTCTCCCCTTGGTAGGCACTTCAGCAAAAACTATCAAGCCTGGAACAACTACCTTCACTGATAAACAGATTGTACATAAGTAATCCTAAAGACCTGGAAGGTATGCATCTGTTTTATGGGAAACGCAGTCATCCATTTCAAGCATATTACTAGGGCTTTACCCATTTTTAGACTGTTTTAACTGATTAAGGAACAAAACTAGGTTTTTAAGTGCACCCTTCAAACCCAGGCTTGGTGTATTTTAACTCTGACACATGCCTCAGCATGGATAATCTATAAATGCGTGGCCATATAACTTTATGAGAACTTCTGACTGTTTCTATATGATTACATATGCTGATGTTCCCATGGTTTGGACAGACTTTCTGAGTCTCTGAGTTAGGAGAACTTGGGAATCTCTGAGCACATTCTTGCAAGAGTGTCTGTGCACTAAGGAAGAGTAGTGTATGCTGACTTTCATTCTGTTTAACAAGAGGTTTTTTTTTAATCTCATTCCTCCTCAAATCCTCATATCTCAAAGATTAAGAGTCAGAAGCTGAATATTTTTTTCAGTGAGTATAGTTGTTGCTGTGTCTTTCAGCTTTTCCCAGTTAGGGGTCGCCACAGCGGAACTCCGGTCCGCTAATGATTGGTAGTAGATTTTTACGTGCTGACTTGCCAGCCCTGACGCACAACCTTCAACGAAGGTATGCCCATTCACGCATGTCTCCAAGACAGAAGGCGCTCTAGCTGAGAATCGAACAGGACAACGTCTTACAGTGAGGCGACAACGCTACAGCGGCACCACCATCGCAGTTTAGTACAGTACTTAAACTGCCTGAGGTACTGTTACCCATACCCTTTACGTTTCTGTAGTACCCACATACTATGTACTTTTTAATCACAGTTCAGTCACTGGGATGACAATTTACTCAACTCCATTGTCTCCAGTTTTTATTAGGTGAAGAAACGACTACATTTTGTTCTTGTTTTAAAAAGGTGAAGAAGTTGCAAACTTTACCTTATAATCATACTGTGTTGAGGTTACTTTACAGATATGAAATGTTAGAACAGCCAGTAAATGCCTTTTAACATTAAGGAAAGTAAGCTACCATTTTTTTTTAAGTACTGGTGCTGACAATATTAAAAGTAACTTTAAAAAATATTTCAAGCTGTGGGCACCAGAGCACACACTGAGATGGCAGTGCAATATGTTTGGGAAGACAATGAATGCAGCCTTAAGGAATGGGCCTTCATAACATGATCTTGTACTTATGACTAGTAACAGACTTGGTGGTAGCTTGTGGGAGTGAATGATCTTAGATGCTCTACCCACAGGGATATGCCGGCATTCAGCAACATCCTGCCATCACCAAGAATGATGCCACAATTCAAAGGTAAAACATTTGGCTTGATACTATTCTAAGGGGATCTACCATGTACCAGCATGGGACAAGGCCAACACAGCTTCCTAATTCAGCAGGGGTGGCTTGCACCTCTCTCAAGACTGTCACATACCCGATACGTTTTTGTAGCCCACACAGTGCCTTATTTTCAGGCAAAGTCGATTTTCTAGACATTTCAACAAAGGATATTCTAACTCAGATTATATCAAGGTGGTGTGGCACCACTACATCCACATCTTTGTAAACACAGTAAGCTGGTTTCAGTGTAGTGGCATCACTCCCTCTACACCTGGGTTCAGTGCCCATCATGCATACTGACGCACTGGTCAATTGTGGGTAGTATCTGCAATTATCAGGGACCCTGTAATCTCATGACAGACCTCTCGTGACCCTACCTACAATTTCTGCTGATCCAAGTTACACTAACAGTCCAACTACCACATCACTGCTAGCTACAGATCACTTTCGATGTATGCCATTTAACACAATTACCAAAGCTCTTTAAATAATCTGTCCATCCCAGCTCTATTGTCCTAGGTGACTGAGTAGACAACCATCAACTGGAAAACCTACATTACCAATAACAAATATGTGCAAATCTTCACAGACATTATTAATATCAACGGTCTAGAACAAGTCAGTCTTCCCAGTAGAAACACCAATACCCTCGACAATGTCTTCCCAAACACAGCTCCTTCCAGCACCCAGCTCTCTTTCCTCTCCTTCCTAATTAAATCTGACCACACACATCCTCTTCATTGAAAACAGTGGCATTAAAATAGGCCTAACTAATATCGCACCCTATACTACTATTTGTTTGGTATGACTTGTTCTTAGGTTGGGGGAGAGAGAATTTATTCCTATATTCCTTTTTAAAACTCTAAAACTCTAAACATGTAAGGTATGTTTCGGGGGGGGGGGGGGGGGGTTAGAAAGTGCAACACATGAAAATTGTACTGTATTTTTTAGACTTTTTTTCTGGTTGCTTGAGTTCCGGTTAACTGAGATTACTATACCACTATCATTAGGGAGCTCTAATCACCAACACCAAAGCTGTTGCCTATGTCTGCGTTCCACTTATACAATTACTGTATTGTGAAGTCTGTTCCTATCCACTGCAAATCAACACAATTCATGAACCCCTCCTTATGATGGACTATGCAATACCAATAAACTTAACAGAAGAAAGCAAATCAATTCCAGAGACTTCCCATACTCTGGAATAAACTACCTATCTATATCAAACAAAGCTCCTCATTAGCACTCTTCAAGAAAAATCTTGATGACTGGATGGGAAATAGGAAATTCACCCCAGGGATCACCTCTGTGGCTCTGCTCGACAGTGGCACAGGAAAATAATTTTCTTGGGTGGCAAAAGCCAGGGTACCTTTTTGGCTGGGCGTGTATAGGCCCCAGGGCCGATAGCCTAGTACCTACCTATGAACCTATGAATTAATAAAAACAAATCTATCAATCTTGGAAAAGCACTGAAGCAGTCTAACAAAATTCCCTAATGTATCGTTAAAAGTCTAAAGCTGAATATGAACTCAGAGTAGTCATTTCAACCAAAGGTGGAATCCTTCACCTATCGAGATGTTTAAAAGTAACATCCAAATAAGCAGAGCCTGTCTACAATGAGAAAATAGAGTTGGATCCCAAGGAAATAGCCAATAACTCAGTAGATAAATTTAGCTCCAATGTTACCATGTCCACCTACTCAGTCTGAATGCAAACTAAAATCATGTAAGAAGGCAGCACAAACTCTGCAGCAAGAGAATAACATGGTTGTAACATGTACAGCTGAGGTTTGCATATTCTCCCCTTGTCTTCATGGGAAACTTCCACGTACTCCACATTCATCACATACTTCAGAGATGTGCTGAATTGACTGACTTATCTAATGAACTGTTTCTCATGTGCATAACGTGCATCTTTTCTCCACAAATTGTCACTGTAAAGGAGCCTTTGGTTCAGCTGGACTAACAAAAGTTAAAATGAAGTAAATAACAGCGTCGTGTTATACCACTGTCAACATGAGGTGCTATACTAATACTAGCAAATAAAACCAAATCACTTTCTACAAAAAGAAATGCACATTTTCTTGTGTGTCCTTTGCAGCATACTCGTTTCTGCATGTGATCAAGCCTGTGTAATAGATCAAATGCTGCAGAAAACAATATGTTGACAGCAGCCCCTCGGTGCATCTACAATACAGGACAATGATATGTGCAAGCAACAATGTGAGAATGCAAATATGCACACCTTCCTTTCACCTTATTCTTAAATCCAATTTATATGTTTACAACTATACCCGATTGAAATAGGGAGAAATACATTCCCCATTAAAAACACTTCCCACATTGCCACTTACCCCACATTACCAACTAGTGAACCTATGCTCTGATAATATACACTTGTTTCTGTTAATTTAAATATTTCTGCTCAGTCCTACATCTCAATCAGACATACTGAGTGCATATACCACTATGTAAAATTTCACTACACAGTGTAGCAATTACGGCCACATAATGGTGTTTTTGTTTTTCAACATCCTTCTCGGAGCCTTTCATCTCGAGATTTCTTTTTTAATTTTGTGCTGTACATTCTGACTATCTGTTCTTAACCATCTACACTCTGTCCAAGATAAACAGACATCAGTACATTTCTCCACCAGTATTTTGCCTTAAGTTCTCAAAGGAAATGGCTAAGAGCCAGAGATGCATCACTTTTTCCATTCTGACTTAACATCCAAGAAATTACTTAAGTTTTCCTCTTGTTTTTTTGCTAATGCTCTGATGACCCTGTTATACCAGACATTCTTTTCAATCTGTCCAGCTCTTCACATCAAACATAGCTCATCAATTATGGGACACCGCAATATAAATGCTAAACTTTTTGTAATAAAATGCTTTTTATTCCCCCTTTAACCCAATCTACGACTGACATACTAAACATTAAGGTTTTTACCCTCTGCTCGTCTATACTGAAGTTTGCATTCTCCACCCATTTGTGTGCGTCTCTAAAATGTTATCTTACCTTCCTTCTTATATATACTGTGTCATCTGCTACCACAAAATCAGTTTGGGAGTGAGTACGGGAGGAAGACGAAGAGGGGTAAACTACATCTGACATTTACAGACTAAACAAACCTAAACGGGTCACTGCTTTTGAATTCACAAAGGGTCAAGCAGATGAAGAAAGGAGATTTGTGTGAGTAACCTACTGTTACAGTTGATGTACGAGCATCAGCTCATCACTGCAGCATTAAGGAATTATTCCTAGGAAATTGCTGAAGACAGACATTCACCCTTTTGATCTGAATTCCTAAGCTTTCAGGGGCAGCCTCTGTAAGCCTAGTTCCTCCTTTACCCAAGACATCACTGTAATGCACTGTTTAAAAGGAGGGGGCTGGTTGCAGCATTACTCAGTTCTTGGTGGAAAAGTATCCAGAAGTGTACAGTGGCGAAAGGTTCCGCTGCCCACCTTCCCTTCCTTGATCTGCAAATTCCAAGAGGACCTTTGCTCTAATTTCCTGCTTCTTCTATGTCGACCACTGACAAGTGTCCCACCCCCATAAAACACAAAATGTAAAAGATGAAATATGATTTCATGGAACACAGACTCCCAAATCCCTGAACCTAAGTAGGGAGCAGGGGATGACAGGGCAAGAACCAATACCACAGTGGCGATCTACTCAAACATCTACTGTTTTAGTAAGTTACTCATATAATTGGTACTGTTCATTTTAGGGATCACCAACATAATGTAATTCCTTATCTATGGATAAACACCAAAGCAGTCCTGTGAATTCCATCTAGGAAGAAGCTATCACACACATTGCACCAAAGCAATGATATAGCTAATTCTACTCCTGGAAATGCTCAAAGCTGCAACAGTTGGAACAAGGGCTCATTTGTCTCCAACACACTGCTTCACAAATGTCCTTAGTAGGTATGTTGCTGAAGAAGTAGTTGTGATGGTAGCGACTGTGGCCTCCAAGGGTAGCTGCATTCCATTTCATGCCTTTGCACACAATCTTTAACAAAACAAAGTAATTTAGAGGCTCTAACAGAGCACTTAAACGATGAAATATGTTTTTGTGACTAACAAAACGTCATACCAAAAGATGCACTGGCACTTCTACATAAATGGAGGAAGCAGTTGTTCAGAGCTTTAAGACAATGAGGAGACCACACTGCTCAGTCTGCATTTGCAGAATAGGGATACAACACACTGCAATGTAGGCAGAAGACTTGCAAGTTATAAAATGCAATTGTGTCAATATAGCAGACTCCATTTAACCTGCAAAGTAACACTGATCACTTAAAGTGATGCAGAGACTTTTGTACTGTATGGAAATATAGATGGGAGGAAAAACATGTTTTCACTCTGGAGGAATGTGTCTTTTAATGAAATTCATGCAACTTCACATTTTTCTGGCATCAAAACATTAGTATTCAACAGTATTCATTTCAAAAAATGAAGTGGGTGACCAACTGACTAGAGGAACAGAAAAGGAACATGCCATCACAACATAATGCTATATGCTAATGCTGCATTTCAAATCCTTAGGACAGGAGTGGCACTTGCAAACCTTACAAAACCATCACTATTGCCTCCCTGCTACTAAGTTGGTTGATTACATTATCATACAGGTTTCAAGATGGTAGTCCTACACTATATCCTTAATGTGTGTTAGAAATGGAAGTTTGACATAACAGCCATCTAAGGAATTATGACTGCCAGTTTCATTCTGTCACCTTAAGTACTGTATCCAACCTTGGCGAGTATCTTTTAGCAGCTCGGTTACCATACAACACACTTAAGTACTGCGTCTGTGCCCTTCCTCCAGTTACAGTACCTATTGCACAGAAATGGTAAACCTGATCTTTGAATTTATGGTTCATAGGTTCATACTAGGCTACCTGCCCTAGGGCATTTATAAGCCTAGCCAGAGTGTGTTTGGCTTTCGCCACCCATTTTAAATTAATTTTGCTATGCCCTTTTTCGAGGTTAGTATACTGTGCCTACAGTGACACAGAAGTGATACCCGGGGTAAACCTATGATCTCCCATCCACTCATCAAGATTCCTCTTGAAGAGAGTCAGTGAGGGACTCTGCCTAACCTGGACTGGTATTCTAATACTTTGGGACTTTCTGAGGTGATTAGTAAGCTCACTGAGGAAAGGAAGACAAAACTTAGACCACACCACCAACATGCATACAACATTATTTTTTAGTAGAATTCTGTAACTGCCTCAGGCTACACAGAGTAACAATGCATCTCATCTAGGTGTATACTTGTGTGCGGGTTTGTGGATGTATACTTGCATATATCACTTAAGAGTTTATGCCAACTTACGGACAGTCAGAATACTGAATGAATACGGAAATGTCAAAATGCTGAAATCAAAATTCCTACTCCAATATATGTGTAGAGAATGGGACTTTTCCCCCTTTCCACAGGACCTACATTAACATGCATTTCCAAGTTTCACTAACAGGGCAGAAATATTTTTGTTGACTGGCTATGTAATGTCACAGTGTAAGGACATAAGTACGGAGTTCAACATTTTGACATTTCAGAATTTTATACTCAGTATCATAACTTTCAGTACATCAGTATTAAATAAGTTGTCAAGTGTGTGTAACATATATATATATATATATATATATATATATATATATATATATATATATACACACACACACATATATATATATATATATATATATATATATATATATATATAGAATCACTTTATAATCCAGAAATACTGGAATATTGAATTTCAGTATCTCAAGACTATAAAGCCGAAAACTCAAATCCGAAACCCCAAAACCGCGACTGTCAAAAAGACACTACACCACACACACACACACACAAATACACCTACCTCCCGACACTACAACAAACCAAAACAACACACACAAACAAAACAAACACACACATTCTTATAAGCAGGGGGCAAGCCCCCCTGTACCCCCCCCACCCCCGCTACTTATCTATACCAACTCCGAGGTTGCACTAAAAACCCAAAGACAGAAAAAGTACAGTTTTGTACCTACCATAAATGTAGATGTCCGAACTGGATAGCATCTGCAGTCATAACAACTGGGTTGTCCTGTCGTCAGGCAGCCCTTCGGTCGGCCGGATTCCAAAGTCTGGGTCCGGCTTCGGCTGATGTTGCACTTCACCCGACGTCATCTCTGCTGGTCTTCGGGTATAAAGGCATCAGCCGACGCCATTTTCCTCAGTGTTTCTTGCCCCAGATGCCAGTTGCCCTCTTGGAAGGCTAAATTTTGGATAAATGCCAATGTTTCCAAAAAGATAGAAGGCAAACACAAAAAATAAGCATGTATGTACATATATATAAACAAATACACCATAAGAGACTCCCCCTCCCCAGCTAGCTATTAGGAGGATAAATACCCTAGGAGTACCACAGAGGGGAAGGAGGGAGGGTAATCCTGACTGCAGATGCTATCCAGTTCGGACATCTACATTTATGGTAGGTATAAAACTGTACTATGTCCTTCATGGATGCATCTGCAGTCATAACAACTGGGTAGAATACCATAGCCAGCTAGGGGAGGAGGAAGATAAAATTATGGTATGGTTAGGATCCCTTGCAATACAGCAGAGGCAAACCCTGCTCGGGATCTAGAATATAGAGGTAAATTATAATGCTTGGCAAATGTATGCACGGAGGTCCAAGTAGCCGCCTCAATAATGTCCTTGGTTGCCACTCCTCGTAAGAAAGCTGTGGTAGTGGCTGTAGCCCTTGTAGAATGAGGCCTTATGTTCTGTGGAATTGGTTTTCCATGGAAGGAGTAACAAAATCTTATGCAATTTCCTATCCATTTGGAGATTGTCTGTTTGGAAATTGCTTTTCCTTCCCTCCCTGTTGCATAGGCTACCAAAAGCTGGTCAATTTTTCTGTTACTTTTGGTTCTGTCCCGGTAGTAGCGTAGCTGTCTATGTACATCCAAGGTATGCAGCATTCTTTCCCCTCTGTTTTGTGGATTGGGAAAGAAGGTAGGTAGGTGGATTGCCTGGTTTAAAGACACTCTGGATACCACCTTAGGCATAAATGTAGGATTAGTTCTCATGGACACCCTATCTTTATGGAAGATTAGGAAGGGTTGTACTGCCATTAAGGCCTGTAGTTCCGAAACCCTCCTTGCTGAGGTAATTGCCAGTAGGAAAGCAGTTTTCCATGATAGGTGCTGTAGATCTGCTGTTGCTGCTGGTTCGAACGGAGGGAGTGTCAACTTTTCTAGCACAAAGTTCAAGTCCCATGCTGGTAATGGTGGTTTCCTTGGAGGTTTTACATTCTTGATCCCTCTGAGGAACTGCCTGAGTAGAGGATGTGAAAAGACAGGTGGATCAAAGCTGTATTCTGCTGAAATAGCTGATGCATGTATCTTGATGGAGGAATAGGACAGGCCTGTATGTAGAAGCTCTGCCAAGTACTCCAGAATGTTTGCAATATCTATATTCGACACATCTTTTCCTCTTTCAGTACTCCAAATGACAAACCTTTTCCATTTTCCTGCATAGTTCCTTCTTGTTGAAGGTCTGCGGGCTTCAAGGATAATGTCTTTAACCCTTTGGGAAAGATCTGGCTGAGTTGCTGCTATGCGATGTTCCAGGCAGTCAGTTACAAAGTTTTTAGGTTTGGATGCATGATGCTGTAGTTGTTCTGAGTTAACATCAAAGGCATCAAGGGTATTGACCACATTTTCTCCCGAGACATGCTCCTCAGCAATGGGTACCAGTGTTGTCTTGGCCAGTTCGGAGCTATCAGGATTATCCTTGGACGTTCCTCTTTGATTTTCAGTAATACCTTGTGTATCAAGGGAAGAGGTGGAAATGCATATGCTGTCAGACCTGTCCAGCTGAAGGAAAGAGAATCCACCTTCCATGCAAGTGGGTGGAATGTCCTTGTGCAGAATTGTTTGAGCTGGTGATTGAGAGGGGAAGCGAATAGATCTATTTGTGGCATTCCCCATTTCTTTGTGATGGTCTTGAAGATGTCTGGGTGTAGCATCCATTCGTGAGCATCCGAGGTGGTTCTGCTTAACATGTCTGCTAGGGTGTTCTCTTTTCCCGGTACAAATATTGCCTGTAACTGGATGTTGTAGCTGAGAGCCAGATTCCAAAGGTCCAAAGTCATTCTGCATAGGGGGTATGAATGAGTGCCTCCCTGTTTGTTGATGTACCACATGACTGTGGTGTTGTCTGTCCTTATCATCAAATGGCCTTCTTTGAGGAATGGTCTGAATTTTTGGATTGCCAGTTTTACTGCCAGCATTTCTGGTTGGTTTATATGCAGGTGCAGCTGGTCCTGAGTCCCCAACCCGTGTACGGATTTGTCCAGCATGTGCGCGCCCCATCCTAGGTCTGAGGCGTCTGTTGTGATGGTTTGACTTGTTCGAAACTTGTGGAAGGGAAGGCCTGGGTTTGACTGGCATGCTTGGGCCCACCAGAGGAATTCCTGTTTTAGGCATGGGATTAATGGTATTTCTGCTTCTAGGCTGTGCCTGTGTTGAGACCATAAATTCTTTAGGTACCACTGTAGTTTTCTCATATGCAGTCTGGCATGTGGGACCAAGATTATGCATGATGCCATGAAGCCCAAGGCCTGCAGAACTTTTCTTGCTGTTAGTTTGTTCTGTCTTGTTAATGCCAAGAAGTAAAGAGGGAGTTCTTTTTGTTTTTCTGCAGTTAGGAATGCCATTTGTTTTACTGTGTCCAGTTCCGCGCCCAAGAATGTTCTTGTCTGGGATGGTATCAGCCTTGACTTTTGTAAGTTGACTGTGTATCCCAGGGCTTGTAGCAAGTAAATGACCCTTTGTAAATCTGTTGTCAGCTTGCTTTTGTTGTCCGCTTGTAGCAGGCAGTCGTCCAGGTATGGATAAATTTGGATTCCCTGTAGTCTGCAGTGAGCGATTACTGATGCCAGGCATTTTGTGAATACTCTGGGTGCAGTAGATAAGCCAAAGGGCAATGCTGAGAATTGATAATGCTCTGATCCTGCAAGAAATCTGAGGTATCTTCTGCAATTGGGTTGAATGGGGACGTGCAGGCATGCCTCCTTGAGATCTAGAGTTACCAGCCAACACTCCTTGCCCAGCATGGGAAGAAGTTGCTGTAGGGTCAGCATTTTGAATTTTGGGACAATGATATATGTGTTTAAGATGGACAGGTCGAGAATAGGTCTCCAACTTTTCTCTTTCTTGGTACTAGGAAGAGTCTGGAGTAGAATCCTTTGCCCTGTTCTGTTATTGGTACTCTTTCCACAGCTCTCATCTTGGATAATTTCGTATCTGCTGTAGAGCTTCTATTTTTGATTTGGAGGCAGGTTTGGCATTCCTCTTTTACTGGCAAGGTGTGGAAGTGGAACCGTAGCCTTGGTCTATGGTTTGCAAAATCCACTTGTCTTTTGTGATATAGTGCCAATTTTTCGAAAATAAGGCTAACTTTCCGCCTAATGGTGCTGCTATTTGCTCCCTGGTAGGCGGAGTTAGAGTCAAGTCACTGTGATTGTCCTGTTGCAGTGGCAGTTGTTGTGTCTGTGCCTCTGTTATTACCTTGCCACTGTCGTCCTCTGTAGGCACCTCCTCTGGATTGATTTCTGCCTCTGGATCGTCTGTTTCTGCCCCTTTGGGATCTTGTGGAGTCAGGAAAGGACCAATTTTGGCAGGCCAGTTCCTGCTAAACCTTGGGGCTGAACCTGTAAGAAATCTTTAACTGTTTGTACAGATTTTGCCTTTTCTTCCATTTTCTTCATAACCTGCTGGGCAGGTGTACCAAATAAACTGGCCTTATCCATGGGAGCATCCAATAGCTTTGCTTTAACATGATCCGTAAGACCTGTTCTTTCAGCCATGCATGTCTTCTTATCACTGTGCCAGTCATGGCTGATCTAAATGAAGCCTCCAGTGCATCATAGCCACATTTTAAGGAATGGTTACTAACTTGTTGTATGTTATTTACCATTTCTAATACATATTTCTTGTCTAAAGATTCATCAGAGGATACTTTTTTAGTTAACTGATCAAGCATAAACTCTTGGTATTGGATCATGTGAAATTGACAGTTTAAAGCTCTAGCTGAGAGAGTAGCAGAGGTGTAAACTTTTTTCCCCCCATCTGTCTAAGGACCTGGATTCCCTTTCTGAAGGAATAGGGTTTTTTGCGGTGGTCGAAGCTACTGCCTTAGGCCCCTGGGAAATAGTTTTGGGGTCTGCCAGAGGGGCCTTGTATAGGTGGTGATGAGTGTCAGGTACCCTGTAATATCTATCAGGTTTGGCAGGGGCTGGAGGTAAAGAATCACGAGCAGTGCAGACATCATTAAATGCGTCATCCACAACAGGTAAAACAGGAGGTATAGCTAAGGGCCTATGTTGTGGTAAGTGTAGAAAAGTCCTAAGCCTTTTTCTTGAGTCTGAGAAATCTTGTCCCTGCCATTGGAATTGTTCTCTCATGGCATGCAAGGTTTCCCCAAAGGAAAATTCCTCTGGTGGAGAGGCAGCTGGAATGGATTCTTCAGCATCGGAGTCTTCATATGTAGAAAAAGGGCCCTCTGGCTGTTCTGAAATGTCGGAGTCGTCCGCAGAAGCCTCAGAGGACACTGGCTCGGGGGCTCTGTCCTAGGTCTCTTTTCAGGGGGCTGAGAGGCCCTGTCTGGGTGAGATTGGGATCCCCTAATTAAGGATATTAAATCTTCTACCAGAGTAAGCATTTGTAAACTAGAAGTGGGCCTGTGTGAGGGAGGTTTAACAGGCACTGACTTAGCAGATTTGGCTGCTTTGGCCCTGGCAAAGGCCTTGATAGACATGGCTGCAGGGGGTCTAGCAGCACCACGTGCTGGGGTAGAGACATCCAAAGGGATGGTGTCTGATAAATCAGTAGAAACCACGGTTGTAGGCAAAATTTCTGAGGCCGATTCAGGTAAGGTAGCAGGAGCCTCAGTAGTAGCCATGGATTCGGCTGGAGATTGACCAGTTTTCTCGGTTTCGGCCGAAACCGAGACACTCGCAGCTTGCTTCACCATGATTTCGGCCGAAACCGCGGACCGCGAGTGTCGGTCTTTTTCCTTGCATTTTTTAATAATTTGGGTAGTCGGAGGATCCGACGGCATAATGTACGCAAAGTCTGAGCCGAAAAACTGTTCAGCAAACTCCGACCGACGCCTTAGCGTTCGTCGGTTGAAGGAAGCGCAGGCCGAACAGGCTGCTACGTCGTGGTCTGGGCCTAAGCAAGGCAAACAGTAAGAGTGGAAATCTTTATGAGGTATTTGTTTCCCACAAGTTAAACAGTTATTGACTTTTTCTGACATCGGCTGAGGCAAGAAAGAGTCCCCAACGGGGTACTTAGCTTTTAGAAGTCTTCGAAGTAGTATTCGGTAGTAGTAATCTCTCGATCTGACCGACCGGCACTTGCGAACAGCTTCTGCTTGCGCCACGCGGCAAGAAAGACTGAGGAAAATGGCGTCGGCTGATGCCTTTATACCCGAAGACCAGCAGAGATGACGTCGGGTGAAGTGCGACATCAGCCGAAGCTGGACCCAGACTTTGGAATCCGGCCGACCGAAGGGCTGCCTGACGACAGGACAACCCAGTTGTTATGACTGCAGATGCATCCATGAAGGACATCTCACCACCACACATTCTACACCTCCCTTGCACAAACACACATCACATACATACAAACACCGCCACTCTCAACACTTAACACACACACACTTTTACATACCTACCCTAACCCACACCTAAAACTCCCCAACAGATACACATTCACACAAAACCCTTAAAAAAGTACAGTTTTGTACCTACCATAAATGTAGATGTTCGAGGATTCCATTGCTGCAGTCCTGACTATTGGGTATAGTCCGCGTCCAGTCGGCCCGAATACCAGAGTATAAGGCTGACGTCGGTCAGGGCGCATTAGACTGACGTCAGTACGTCAGGGTACTAATGCGCATGACCGACGTCATATCCTCAGTCTTTTCTTGCCCCAGATGTCAGAAGACCCTAAAAAGACAAGTCCCAAAAAACCTGCACCAAAAACATGTACAATATATACAACAATATATACAAAAATATAAACATGTAAACTCACCTACACAACCACCCCTAAATACAGAGGGAAGGAGGGAGGTATTGGACTGCAGCAATGGAAACCTCGAACATCTACATTTATGGTAGGTACAAAACTGTACTATGTTCTTCGACTTCCATTGCTGCAGTCCTGACTATTGGGTAGAATCCCAAAGCAGAGGTAAGGGAGGCTGGCAAATTATGAAGAAGTAGGAGCTGACAACATGCCTTGCAAAACAGCTGTGGCAAAACCAGCCCTAGACTTAGAGTAGATAGGAAGGTGATAATGCTTAGAGAAAGTATGCACTGAACTCCAAGTAGCTGCTTCCAAAATATCCTTAGTTGCCACCCCCCTTAGAAATGCTGTTGAAGTGGCAGTAGCCCTAGTGGAATGAGGCCTAATCCCAGCTGGAATCTCCTTGCCATGATGGGAATAACAAAATGCAATGCAAAAGCCAATCCACCTAGAAATAGTTTGTTTTGACACAGGCTTGCCCTGAGAACTCAAAGCAAAAGAAACAAACTGCTGCTGAGACTGCCTAAAATCCTTAGTCCTGCTTAAATAATAACGCAATTGCCTGTGTACATCTAAAGTGTGCAAAATCTTTTCCCCTTTATTTTGAGGGTCTGCAAAAAACGTAGGCAAATGAATAGTTTGGTTCAAAGCCACACTAGAAACCACCTTAGGCATAAAAGAAGGATTAGTACGTAATGATACCCTATCCTTATGGAAAATCAAAAAGGGCTCTACTGCCATAAGGGCCTGCAACTCAGACACCCTTCTTGCAGAAGTAATAGCCAACAGAAAAGCAGTCTTCCATGACAAGTATTTCAATTCAGCAGTAGCTGCAGGCTCAAAAGGTTGTAGAGTAAGTTTTTCCAACACAAAATTGAGATCCCAAGCAGGAGTAGGAGCTCTACGTGGGGGTCTTATATTCTTTGCCCTCTAAGAAACTGCTTGAACAAAGGATGCGAAAACATAGGTGGGTCACAATCATAGTGAGCTGAAATTGCTGCAGCATGAATCTTTATGGAAGAGAAGGACAAACCTTTGTCCAATAATTCAGTAAGATATTGAAGAGCCACACTCAAATTAGGCTCAGAAATCTCCAAATTCTTTGCTGTACTCCAAAATAAAAATCTCTTCCATTTTTCTGCATACACTTTCCTTGTACTAGGTCTCCTAGCTTCCATAATCACATTTAAAACTTGTTGAGGAAGTTGAGACCTGCTGTGTTTCAACACAGAATATGCCAAGCTGTTAGATGAAGAGAGTGTAGCTTGACATTGAGCAGATGACCGTCCTTCTGAGATAACAGATGAGGAATCAGAGGTAAAGGCCATGGAGGCTTCTTTACCAAACTCCGTAGTAGAGGGTACCAGTGTTGCCGAGGCCAATCTGGAGCTATCAAAATCATCCTTGGCCTGTCTTGTCTGACCTTTAACAGTACCTTTGGAAGAAGAGGTAGAGGTGGAAAGGCATACACATGAAGGTTTTTCCAACTGAAAGACAGAGCATCCACTTTCCAAGCTGTGTGATGAAACCCCTTTGTGCAATACTTTGGCAGCTGGTGGTTTAGTGGAGAAGCGAACAGATCTATGTCTGGAGTTCCCCATGACACTGTCAGTTTCTGAAATACATGAAGATCCAGTTTCCACTCGTGGGGATCCATGATTTGTCTGCTTAACACATCTGCTAAGGAGTTCTGTGCTCCTGGCAGAAACCTTGCCTGAAGAGTTAGTTGCAGGCTTAGCGCAGTCTCCCATAAAATCATTGCTTGCCTGCATAGAGGATAAGAATGTGTTCCCCCTTGCTTGTTGATGTACCACATGACAGTTGTGTTGTCTGTTAGAATCAACACCTGCCCTGGAAGAAGTAACTCCTTGAAAGCCATTAATGCAAACTGGACTGCTAACATCTCTTTCATGTTGATATGTAGATGCTGTAGTCTGGCAGGCCACTTGTCTTGTATCCACTTTCCATTTAGATGAGCTCCCCAAGCAATGTCCGAGGCATCTGTCGTTAAGATTTGACTTGCCTCTGGCCGGGTCACAGACAGTCCCTTGTTTAGGTGACATTCCTGAGCCCACCACAAGAATTCTTTTTTGAAGGCAAGGTATTATTGGAATGACAGTGTCCAAATCCTGGCAGTGCTGTGTCCATACATTTTTGAGATACCATTGTAACTTCCTCATATGCAGTTTGGCATTGGGAAGCACCAGAATACAAGATGCCATGAACCCTAATGCTTGAAGGACTGTCCTTGCAGTCAGCACGGACTGATGAGATAGTTGATGGAAGTAAAGTGACAGACTCTTTTGTTTGTCCGGGGTTAAAAGGCCATCTGGGCTGCTGTATTCAGTCTCACACCCAGAAAGCACATGTCTTGAGAGGGTACTAGACTGGACTTTATTTCGTTCACAGAATACCCTAGGCATCTTAGCACTGCGATAACATATTCCAGGTGCTGTAGAAGAACTTCCTTTTCTTGAGCCAGAATCAGGCAGTCTTCCAAGTAAGGATAGATTTGAATTCCTTGAAGCCTGAAGTAAGCTATTACTGGAGCCAGAACCTTTGTGAACACTCTGGGCGCAGTAGATAAGCCAAAGGGCAATGCAGAGAACTGATAATGAGAATTTCCAGCTCGAAACCGCAGATACTTCCTGCAACTTAGCCTTATAGGCACATGAAGGTAAGCTTCTTTGAGATCTAAAGTTACCATCCAGTGATTTTTGCCCAGCAGAGGTAAAAGCTGTTGTAACGTCAACATCTTGAACTTGGGAATGTCCAGATAAGTGTTGAGGAGAGATAAATCCAAAATTGGTCTCCACGTGTTTCCCTTCTTTGGTACAAGGAACAGGCGAGAATAAAATCCTAGGCCCCTTTCTGATACAGGGACTGGCTGAATGGCCCCTATGTGAAGTAACTGAGAAACTTGCTTGTGAGCCTCTTTTCTTTGTGGAGGAGGAACGTCTGGCATGCCTTTGAAAGGAGGCATTGTATGGAAATAAAATCTGTAACCGTGGTGAATGATATCCAACACCCATTTGTCTTGAGTAATTAAATCCCAATTTTCTTTGAAAAGAGACAGTCTTCCTCCCAAAGGAGCTGCCAAACTTGAATCTGCTGGCAGCTGAAAAGACAGGTCATTGGGTCTGTTTACGAAAGGACTGACCCCTGCCCTCACCAGAAGTCTGAGCAGGTGAACTCCCTGTTCTAGGCCTAAAAGAACCTTGAGCCCTGCCCCTACCACGTCTAGACCTACCCCTAGACTGAGAATCATAAGCAGGATATGTCCACCCCTTAGCAGGCCAATTTCTACTAAACTTCGGTGGCTGCACCTGCAAAAAATCTTTAACAGTTTGCATAGACTTAGCTTTGTCCTCCATTTTCTTTAAAACTGCTTCCACAGGCGATCCAAACAACACATCAGACTGTAAAGGAGCATCCAAAATCCTTGTCTTAACATGCTCAGCTAAATTCTGATCCTGCAACCAGGCATGCCTGCGAAGAACAGAACTGGTAGCAGCCACCCTCGAGGAGGCCTGTACAGCATCAAAACCACATTGCAAAGAATGCTTACCCACTTGTTCAGACACATGAACCAAATCCAGCAACTCTTTACACTCAATACCTTCCGCCAAAGCATCCACCTTAGATTTCAATTGTGAAAGGAGATAATTCTGATATTTTAGCATGTGAAACTGACAATTCAAAGCTCTCATGGCTAGAGTGGAAGAAGTATACACTTTCTTTCCCCACCTATCCAAAGCCCTTGCCTCTTTATCAGTGGGAACAGGATTTTAACCACAGAAGCCTTTACACCCTTAGGCCCTTGAGAAATAGTTTCTGGGTCCGCCCTAGGACTCTTAAACAAATATTTATGAGCTTCGGCCACCCTATAATACCTATCAGGCTTAACAGGAGCAGGGGGCAAAGAATCAGGGTTCAGGGAAGCCTCTGCAAAAACATCTTCCACCACATTCAACACAGGAGGAATAGCTAAAGGCCTATGCTGGGGTAAAAACAGGAACTCCCTAAGCCTTTTCCTGGAATCAGAGTAATCCTGGCCTTCCCATTTAAAGTGCTCCCTCATGGAATGCAAAGTCTCTGAAAATGAGAAATCCTCAGGCGGAGAAGCTGTAGGAGTGGAATCATCCACATCAGAATCAGAATAAGTGGGATACTCCTGCATCTCTTCCACAGAAGATTCTGAAGCCTCTGAACACTGTTCAAAACTATCAAACTCCGGTTCCACCCTAGGCCTCTTATCAGGCGGGGGCATAGAACCCCTAATCATAGTAATCAAATCTTCTGCCATTTTAAGCATATGTTTCTTAGGTACAGAACCCGAAATGCTAGGAGAAGCCCCCACTAAAGCTGAACTAGGCCGACCTCTTAAAGAAGTTTTGGCAACAGAAGGAGAGGCTCTAACTACCTTGGGAAGAGAGGGAAGAACAGTCACCTGAGAAGCCCCCTCAGCCTGGCCTACCTCCTGAGAAGGCACATCCTGTAAGAGTATAGTTTCTGCCTGGGACTCCATGGAAACTCCTGGCAAAACCTCCGGCTCCACTGAGCCTTCTAAAGAACCGACGTCCGGGACTGCCGGTTCCTCAACCCTAGGCTTCACTGTTTTGTCCTTGCGCTTCTTGGAGGAAGCGGGCGCCGGAGCATCCGACGGCATTTTATAATTGCAACGCTTCCCAAACACTAACCTGGCACAGTCTAACCTCCTCTTAATAGTGCGTTTGTTAAATCTAGCACAAGAGCGGCAACCAACAACGCCGTGCTCAGGCCCTAAGCAAGGTATACACAAGGTATGATAATCCCTATGCGGTATCTGTTTCCCACAAGAAATACAGTTATTCACTTTTCTGACATCCGGTAAAATACTGAGGCAAGAAAACCAAAATGTTCCCCAACGGGGTACTTAGCCAACTCTGTTTCGGTCTGAAACTCCGGTTTCGGAAATATTTCAGTACGCCAACCTGCACTCGCAAAACTGCTTCTGCATCGGACCATGCGGCAAAAAAGACTGAGGATATGACGTCGGTCATGCGCATTAGTACCCTGACGTACTGACGTCAGTCTAATGCGCCCTGACCGACGTCAGCCTTATACTCTGGTATTCGGGCCGACTGGACGCGGACTATACCCAATAGTCAGGACTGCAGCAATGGAAGACGAAGAACATCATTACACTTACCTAATGCGCCATTACTACTACGGGTTAGACATTTCCGGGTTCGATATTCTGCAGTTTCGCGCAACTGCAAATTCGACACTTTGGTCTCCAGATACTGAAATTCGACATTTCAGTATTTCGAGATTCCAAAGTGAACCTATATATATATATATATATATATATATATATATATATATATATATATTGTCAAAGGAAAAAAACTTCAAAGACCAATACACGTAAGGTTCAGATAAAGCACATTTAATAACTTGCTGCAAGGAGACAAAAACATGCAAATACAGGATTTTGCCTAACTACTAACAGGAAGTATGCTATTCTTATACTGTTCTACAAGATATTGCCTTCTATGGCTGACGTAATCAAACACAACTTTCAGTATTGTTCTACAGCAGATGTTACTCAGATTTTCTGCTGACATAACTGGATTTATGAAAAACATTTTGAGAAAAACAACCTGGCCTTGGTGGGCTCTAGCCCGTTACAAGCTTCTATTGTGTAGTTCTAATACATGTGTTACATTTCAAGGTACTTTTCTAGCTTAGGCACAAGCAAATGCTGATTGCAGTTCATATTTTCAAGCAGTCTTTGTTCTGATTATCTACAGCTTCTGCAGCTGTGTATTTTCTCACAGCACAAGCGGAACTCCTTGTCTAAGTCTCATAACATTAATACAAGTGACACATCTATTCATTATTTTACTAACACAAGCAGAAATTATCTGCTTCCCTGTAAATTTCCAAAGCATAAGCAAAGATTATAGATGCGCATATTTCATGACAATACAAGGTTAGAAAGCTTCTGCAATTTGTACAGATTTTATGCAGTGTGAAACAGAATAAATGTGTTAACCCTTTTCAAGCCTTAAATGCACTAAGCATATTACTAATACATACACTAATACATATTTTTCTGACAGACATATATATATTTTTTATTTTACATTTGTTTACTAGGAAGGTCCAAAAGGGCACAGGTCCGTTTTCAGTGGAGGCCCAGGGAGAAAAGCTCCACAAGTATTACAATACATTAGTTAACATTCACAAGGTACAAAATATTCATGCACAAAGTACACCATGTTAGTTGAATGCAGTTACAAACAATAGACGGAAATGATTTACAGTTGAGTATCTGGTAGAATTTGAGCATATCAGGTAAGATGGTACAGATATAGTTTATTTACAGTAGAGAATACATTTTCTAGCATTGTGTCAAACTATTAGAGGTAGAGAACCATGGCAGTATTCATTTGGGAGAGTATTAAAGTACAGTTTTGTACCTACCATAAATGTAGATGTCCGATAGATATGCAACTGCAGTCATAACATATGGGTTGTCCTGCCTCAGGCAGCCCTCGGTCGGCCGGATTCCAAAGTCTGGGTCCGGCGATGGCTGGTGTCGCCTCCTCTCCGACGTCAGAACGGCTGGAGTATAAAGGCATCGGCCGACGCCATCTTCTTCAGTGTTTCTTGCCCCAGATGCCAGGTGCCCTCCTAGGAAGGCTAAATTTGGTGACTGGATAAACAATTCCAGACATGCACAACAGTAATAAACAGATACACCATAGGAGATACCCCCAGCTAATAGGAATAGGGGTAGTGGACCCATAAAGAAGGTTGCAGAGGGGTAGGAGGGTGGGAAAATCTGACTGCAATTGCATATCTATCAGACATCTACATTTATGGTAGGTACAAAACTGTACTATGTCCTTCAAGAATGCAACTGCAGTCATAACATATGGGTTGAATACCATAGCCAAGCTGGGGGTGGTTGGAACTAAGAAAGTGATGGTGTAGCTAAAATGCCCTGCAGGACTGCCGAAGCAAAGCCTGCTCAGGATCTGGAGTATAAAGGCAGGTTGTAGTGCTTGGTAAATGTATGCACGGAGCTCCATGTAGCAGCCTCTAGAATGTCCTTTGTAGCCACTCCTCTTAGGAAAGCTGTGGATGTGGCTATATCTCTGGTGGAGTGTGGCCTAATATTGGCTGGCACAATTTTCCATGAAAATAACAGCAGAATATGATGCAGTGTCCAATCCATTTGGAAATTGTTTGTTTGGAGATTGCTTTTCCTTGTACTCCAGCAGCATAGGCTACAAGCAGTTGGTCAGACTTTCTGGTGGCCTTAGTTCTGTCCAAGTAGTAGCGTAGTTGTCTGTGTATGTCCAAAGTATGCAGCAGTGCTTCCCCCCTGTTTTGAGGATTGGGGAAGAAAGTAGGCAGGTGAATGGCTTGATTTAGAGACACCCTGTAAATTACTTTTGGCATGAATGAAGGATTGGTTCCTAGAGAGACTCTGTCCTGATGAAAAATGAGAAAAGGAGGTACTGCCATGAGTGCCTGTATCTCCGAGACTCTTCTTGCTGATGTGATTGCCAATAGGAAAACCGTTTTCCATGAGAGAAATTGCATTTCTGAAGTTGCTGCTGGTTCAAAGGGAGGAAGAGTTAATTTTTCCAAGACGAAATTGAGGTCCCATGCAGGTACTGGCGGTTTCCTGGGAGGTTTTGATATTCTTTATCCCTCTTAGGAACTGTCTTAGCAAAGGATGTGAAAACACAGGTGGATCACAATTGTATTTTGCTGAGATTGCTGAGGCATGAATCTTTATGGAAGAATATGAGAGACCAGTATGAAACATTTCTGCCAAGTATTCCAATATCTGAGGTATACTCAATACTGTTGTATCCTGACCCCTGTTAGCATTCCAGATGATGAATCTCTTCCACTTGGCTGAATAGTTTTTTCTGGTGGAAGGTCTGCGTGCTTCCAGTAAGATCTCTTGAACTTTTTGGAAAGAGAGATATCGGAAGGAGTTATGGTAACCTCCAGGCTGTCAGATGCAATGTTTTCAGGTTTTGATGAACAGTCCTGTAATTGTGTTGTGTTAGAAGCAGAGGCCATAGGGGCAGAGGCCACGGTTTGGTCAGAGTTATGCTCAACAGCAATGGGTACCAGTGCTGCCTTGGCCAGTCTGGAGCTATCAAAATGCCTGTTGGTTGTTCTGCTTTGATCTTCAGTATCACCTTGGTCAGCAGTGGTAGAGGAGGGAATGCATAAATTGTTAGGGAATTCCAGCTGAAGGAGAGAGCATTCATTTTCCAGGCTAGAGGATGGTGGGTCCTTGTACAGAACTTTTCCAGGTGATGATTCATGTGAGAAGCAAAGAGATCTATGTCCGGTCTTCCTCATGTCCTTGTTATTTGTGAGAAAATGTGAGGATACAGCATCCATTCATGTGGATCCAAGAAATTTCTGCTCAGCTTGTCTGCCAGTACATTGTCCTTGCCTGGCACAAACTGGGATTGCAAATGTATCTTCAGACTTAGGGATTTTTCCCAGAGAATCATTGTTAGTCTGCAGAGGGGATAAGAATGAGTGCCTCCCTGCTTGTTTATATACCACATAACAGTGGTGTCCTTATTAGCAAATGTCCTTGTTGAAGTGATTTTTCGAAAGTCTCGATTGCATGTATCACTGCCAACATCTCTTTTTGGTTTATGTGCAGATGCCTTTCCCTTGGTGTCCATTGACCTTGAATGCATCTGCCCTCCATGTGCGCCCCCCATCCATGGTCTGAGGCGTCTGTTGTAATCATTTGACCTGCTTGAGGTTTGTTGAAAGACATGCCTTTGTTTAACTGACTTGCTTGAGCCCACCACAAAAATTCTCTTTGC